>NC_054537.1:70908117-71208117 GCF_017654505.1 Polyodon spathula
TGTTGCAATTAATAGAGTCTGCCTATAATGATTTCAGATATACTGAATTTAATTCCCATGGAAAGTAAAGTAACCTGTGGTTTAGTGGTATAGCAATAGGAAGCAAAGCTTTTCACCTATTGGTCACCAGCTTGATTTCAGTCCATGTCAGTAGTGTTGCAAAGTAATTTCTTACCTGTTATGATGAGCTCCACACACAGTGTGTTGAGTCAGTGAATCTATGAAGAATCTATATTACAGGTAATCTTCATCTTCTCTATTGGGGCCCATGTGAATTGAGTTCTGGTAGACAGTTTTTTTGGGGGGGGGGGGGGGGGAGGTTGAGGTTGAGGGCACAATGGCTCAATCCCTTTTACCTTTTGGAGACCTGGATTTAAATCCAGATCAAATGACCAGTTACAGGTTTGGGGTGTCATATGAGCCTTCAGTGTACATTGTGTACAGTGTACACACTCGTACATTCAGCACAGTTATACAAGAACATGTTTTCCTCAAGTTATATGGAACTTCTAGTTACCTGGAAAATAGGTGTGAATAATGTTTTTAGGTTTATAATTACAATACCAACCACCGTGCTAGTGTCTGTGAGAATGCATAACATGTCTCCAAAGGGAAGCATCTGTATTTCTAGGCATTTTGAGGGATTAATGGCTATAGAAAGGTTGTCTGCATTAGCTAGAAAGGGGAGGATATTGCTATTCAGTAGTAATTACTGATGTTCATTTGCAACTTGCAGCTATGGTAATGAGACTATAGGTGTATGATGGGTCATTCTGTTGAAATGGCAGAAGCATTAGTTTAGATGAAATGCTGTAGGATCACAGTCTTTATGTAAATATTCCAATCAAGCTAATCACAGAAACTTGGTAGATTTGTTTTATTATTACTTGAATTGTATTATAATTTTACAAGACTACTATTACTTTTGAAAAGCAGAAATCCAGTCATCTCTGATATTGCTAGAAATCACATTTTCCTCAGTGTGTGTTCTCTGATATTGCTAGAAATCACATTTTCCTCAGTGTGTGTTGGAGAACATCTCATTACCAGGAAACTTCTAAAGGTATGTGAATCCTCTAGGTTTTGTTTGTTCAAAAACCAAGCAAATCATTATGTAGTGTTCAGTTTTTAACTTTGTCCTGGATTATATCATATTGACTAAATAAATGTTTAAATACTACTTCCGATTAGTGGTGTATGTGTAGGGGCCGCATTTGACCTGTGATTGGGTTACATTGCTGAAGACAGGAAAATCTTATGCCACTGGTTAAGGTATATTGGATCAGGAAATTGAGGTGAATTGCTGTTTAAAAGAATCCCATGTATTATAAAAAATACCCATACAAAGGGTGGCTTATATATTGAGGATTGTCTCTCTTTATTTTTCTAACATTTTTGTATGTAACCATAGGCGGCACATTAGAGTGGGACAGATTCACTTGATGTTCCTTAAGGAGTGATTCAGTATTATGAATTTAGGCCCATGCTAAATCTGTACTGAATGGGTTAGGGTAAGCTATTGTCTGATCATTTTTATTAACTTACCTCAACAAGGTAGTCAAAAAAGAACAAGTTCTTTGTGGGCTTGCAGCCTTGTTATAGTATCTAGACTTGGGTTTCTATTGGCAATCCCATTTTTTGGTTTTGCTGACACTCTCACCTATTGTTTACTATTTTATTTCTGCACTAATTAAACTAGATTGAGAATGCACTGGGGACATATTTAGTTTACCCTTGCATCAACCTAAAATAAAAAGTCAAATTTAATTTGATTTAAATCGCACAGTACTTCAGTAGTAATGCCTATTATTGTAATGTATTTTCTTGTTCATAGGCTGCAGATCCTTTTGTGCTGCTTTTTCATTATTAGCATTATTGATGTGAAGCTCATTGTCTGAGCAAGAAGAATAAGAATGGGAGACTCAAGGTGAAGTACGGTGCTGGAAGAGGAAGTCAAGAAACGCTTCCTCAGTATCCAGACAGAGAACCTTGACCCTAAGCTACATAAAGAATCTTCTCTCATATCCACTTTGCATTCACACGCTGCACGCTTCGAGTGAAAGAGACAAATTGAGTGTCGCTTGTGTAGGAGACTTTGTAATGCAAAATTCTATCTTTTTTTTTTAATTTGTTTGTTTGTTTTTTTGGTTAGATTTTTGTGCACAAATAAATTCAAAGGGCCTATAGCTATAAAGGCATAGCTTTATCATGTATAATAAGTGGATTTTTTTTTTGTTGTGATTGTAGTGCATATGAAAAGTTGTAAGTTGATGTCACTGGATTCTGAAATCCCATAATCATGGTCTTTCAAGGTTTGAATCTTTTATAACTTAGGGTTACTGGTGTTCCATTCTGGAGAATAGCAAATTCTGTTTTTGCCACTTTTTATCCATATATTATCATATAATGTTTAAGGCTGGGGCGATGCCTAATTTTTCACTATCGATATATCGTTCTCCAAAAAAGCTGATGCATCAAGTCATCGATGTTGTGAAAGGGTAAAAAAAATGCAGTAATACATGTGGAGCTGTGGATTACTGTGTAACATTGCAAGTAATGGTTTAAAAACTAATATGCTTATTAAATTGATTACATCAGTTTATGCATGTAAAGTAGTAATTTTATTTATAAATATGTATTTTTTGTTGCTAATGTAGCATTGATATTTGCAAAATTTAACAAGGTGTGTCTCCAGACAGAATGTCTTTATGAAACAAACGGATTGTAGTGTAGTGACTACATCCCATACACATTAAAGCAATCAATTTCCTTTAAGGAATGTATAGCTAGATAAATAGCTTTAAGCTTGTTTCTTCATTATCAGGTGATATCATTTTATTAAGACAAGGTTGTTGTTTAACATTGCAATTTATAGCTTTATTAACAGCAGGTTGCATGGAAAAAAATAAGCTAAACAATAATTAAAAATGCAATTAATTTAGCTTACTTACTTCGAGAAAGCCCCGCCTTGAGCGCAGTACCTTGGGTCTAAGTTTTTCAGCATAGAAGAATGCAGTG
This sequence comes from Polyodon spathula, assembly GCF_017654505.1. Lineage (NCBI taxonomy): Eukaryota > Metazoa > Chordata > Actinopteri > Acipenseriformes > Polyodontidae > Polyodon > Polyodon spathula. The sequence continues at coordinate 70,911,136 of NC_054537.1, forward strand.
CTTTCACATTTTTGTTTCTGTCTTTTTTGCTTTCTTGTTCTCTGTGTTTACGACTGGCAATATGATCTTTAATGGTATTGGCTCGTACATGGTCAATTGAATGACAGCAAATTTTGCAGAATAGTATCCCACCATCCTCGTATAGATAATCAGAAAATGTCTTAGCTCTGTCTTTCCATTCCCAAAATACCTAATTCCACCATTCCGTCTGTGGAAAATCTGTAGCCCTGCATTTATTTTCTCCTGTCAGACCTGTTCGAAGTATTTTGACTTGGCCTCCAGCTATTTTTTTAGTTATGGTAATGCTCTCTGGTATAACATGATTATGAATGTGCTTTTGAAATCTGAGATTATTTTTGCAGTTAGTTGTACACAAGTAGCTGGAAATAAATGAGCTTCGACACACAATTATCTGCCTTAGTCATGCCCTGAAGAGACTACTGTATTTTGGAGTGAGAGGGTAATTCAGTCTCAATGCCCCTCCAATCCCTGTCTTTGATAAAAATAAATAAAAAAAAAACATTTATAATATATATTTTTAAATTCACATATACCCCCACAGCTACCATATACTTTTTTATTTTTATTTTGACGAACAGTATATGTACAAAGTATGGTATTTTGATGTATTTAGTGCTGTTGAATTACAGGCTCTCTCAGTGTTTATCATACTGTTATTAGAATGCAGCAGGAAGGGTGGCATCATGCGTCATTGCACAACTTAGGTAATACTGACTTGGTTGTATCCGTCTGGGAAGCCTGCAGAGATAAGAGAGTGACAGAGTAGTCATACACATTGGGTAATTGATTTAAGTGTCATGGAATCTGAAAGGGAATTGTGCTTCCATTTTGACTGACTTGCAAAAACAAGATATGCTAAGAGTCCACATTAAGGCAAGGGAGACTTCCAATTAAGTTTGTTTGCAAAAAGGGAAACATCTGTGCAGCAAGTTGATTGTACAGTCATGCAATAAAGTGTTCTCTACAATAAAAGTGCATTCCATGAATTATAACATCCTTAAAGTCTTACCTTCCTTTTTTGTTCAGCAGCCACCCCAATAACTGTTAGGATGGTGGGTGTTTTACATTGGCTTGACATGTAGTTGTGCTGTTACTCAGTAAAAGGAGACATTTACAGGCAGCCAGTCAGCTTTGAGAGAAACATCAACAGCGTCTGTCTGTGCTCTCCCAGCAGAGGCTATTAAGCTGTGATAATTGAAGAGCCTAAACTAGAGATGAATAAAGCATTAAAAAAAGACCATAAATATTTTTTTTATTTGGTGCCAGGTATTAAAACTTTTTCATTTGTGGTGTTAATACAATTCTTTGTGTTGAATTTAGAAAATGCAGCAAGCACTTAATCAACTGGAAAGTGAGGGTATGTGTACTGCAAAAAGCTTGGTCTTTTCTATGTATGGGGGTGAAAAAAAGCCAGCCACCCACCTGCAATGGTTTTTACAGTGCTCCTTGGATAATCATGTGGGTGCAAACTAAATTCCAACAGCCATTGAAGGAAGCCATGAGCATGCATACTAGTGTAATGCAAACCAACGGGAAAAAAAATCCTGAAGCAGCAACTTGTGTAAACCTGTTAAAGATTTTATGCAACATTTAAATCACTCAAATTATTGCAAAGCTCTTGTTTAGGGTACTTTTTTGAAACCCTCAGTCAAGGTCTAACTGTAATTGTACCCTTCTATACTTCTTCAAAGACTTAGAAAAACAAATACTTTCCTGTTGACATGTTTTTGCCAAACAGGAGATTAAAGGTGATTTGTCAGCCTGCAGGACGGCTTTTTCACAAGCTTGAATAATAAAACCTCATAGTACCGTTTTTGAAGATAAACAGTTATCAGCAAAAACCCTCTCATCTCCTGATATCCGTTTGTCCTTTGGGAAAGGGCCCAGTTAAATTGATGAGTCATGCTCCTGCAAGTCTTTTGATGTGAACAAAATCTGGATATTTTGTCTTTCGTTCCACTCTGCTGATGACTGCAGTCGACGTCATAGAAGAGCAGATGGTGATTTCCATCAGAAATACAAAGTTTTGCATCTGTACGTTGTGCTTAGTAAGGTATAGAAATTCTTAAGACAATATATTTATTTTTAAATGCCATCAATTCAGAATCTAGTAGTAGAATTGTAGTATAATTGTTACTGGTCTTTCCAATTTTTTATTTTTTTTTTCTTTCTGTAAGGTCCATTAGACTGGAAAGTTTACAGATATAATAATAAAAAGATAAATACGACTTGTCTTTTATAGTTTGGAACATGGATTTTATTTCACAAGTAAGCTTAATTAAATAAAATATTATTTAGTTAACTTAAATATAAAAGTAGCCATCTCTTTAATTAATTAGTTTAAAAAAGATGATTGTATTTACTAAAACATCGGTCTTTGTCCTGGTATTCTAGCATTTCATTTGACTGTAAAAGCTATTATTACTGAATGTTTTGGTGTAGACATGTCATACTTTTAGGATCAATTGTTCACATTAATTAGTTCGCAGAAAACCTCACAATTAAACCCCCCAGTATGAAAATAACTTCATTAGGTCAAATAAGTACACATTTGTATTATTTGTAATTAAGATGGCTATCCATTGTAATTATAGTTGGGTTTTTTTTGGAATACAAAGCGGTTGCTTTAGCACGAGTGTATGAAGAACCTGCTGCGACAGGTTACTGTGCATGGCTCTGTTAATAACAGGATTGTTGTGGTGCCAATGTCTATAGGCAATGGCCTGTTTGCTTCCCTCTTTGCACCTCTGTGGTGTTTGCCAAAGGATGTGGGGGAATGGGTGTGCTGTAATAAGTGATGGCACTAAGAGTGTTATAAAAATGTTTTAATTGCCTGTCTACCTCCCTGAAATGCATCTCATGTCTCAAATGTCTGTCTTTCTTTAAAAAGTCCTGTTTCAGCATTGACCCTGGGGTAATGATGATTGATTGCAAATAACTTTGTTGCCTAGACTGGGTACCATGACATATGGACAACTTTGTGGTTATTTTAAGCTGTCCATGACTTTCATGCAGAATTGATGGCATCCTCTTATTGCACAACTTATTGCTACAGGGGCAACCACAAATTAACCTGGCTGTTTCTCTCCCCAGGTCGGTGAGAGGCAGAATGTTTTGGTGACAGAAGAATCCTTTGATGCTCAGTATAATGTGGCTCACAATAAATTCTATGAGCAGGTAATGTAAAAGAAATATGTATGGTACACTGAGTACAGCATGATTGGTGTGTCTAATATGAGAGTTTTTAAATGGCAACAATCTTCATCACATTTGATCTGGGCACTACAATCTATGCATGCAGATTCATTTTGAATCACAATTCACAGCTTTTGTAACTTTGCCTTTTTGCCCTCTCTACAGTTTAAACCTCTGTGCACAGAGATGAAAGAGAAAGAATATCAAATGTAAACTTGAAAGGAAAGGGACAGTTCTCCCTTAGTAATGAAAGTTTCAATGCACAGAGTAAGATAACTAGTGCTCTACACAGTAATGGGAAAAGAGGGCGTACAGGAAAGCATGGATTGGGTCCAACAACCAACTTATTTACTTTATGCCTTGGCTTTTAATTGCAGTAATCGCGCTGTGAAGGTTTGACATTAAATCCTTGTACATGCCAACCATTCCCCTTACTGCTGGAATACTTCAATTCCCATGTTGGATACAAATGAGAAGCACAATAATAATGGTTTGTTTTCTTATAAAATTGCATACAAGTCAACACATAATTAGATATTTTAAAGGAGAACAAATCAATTCAAGATTTCAGTTTGGTTGTGGCTTTTCCCTAAAACTCTGCTGCAGCAAGCAACCCATAAATTAAGATACATGAATGTTAATTGTTTTTTGCCTTGCACTAGACCTCCTGGGTCAGACACTATAGAAACTGACCTGTCATTGATTTGTCTATTCTTAGATACAAGCAAACTTGTCCTTGTTAATCAGTTGAAAAGGACTAATGTACAGAGGGATTATCTTATCATTATAATGGCTCAAGATGCAAGGGTTTATTCTTGTAAAAAATAAAATGTACAATCACCTTTTCAAAAAAAGGGTCCATCCCTTTTTGTTAAAAAAAAAAAAAAAAAAAAAAAATATCTGAAGTTGGATTTGGCTAATTATAAAATCTCCACAGACAATGTGAGCTGTATAAAATCCAACTCTTAGCTTTTCTGTGCAGTAGAGATAAGAGGGGAAGCCTGTTTTGGTGTGGCTTTGTTGTTTTGAATCACTTTGTACTTTTGATTCTGACAAGCCTTGTGTCATCTGTAAAGTATTCAAGAACATTAGGCAATAAAGAAAGTTGTACAGTTTTATTTTAAGAAATTCATACAGGTATCCCTTAAAGTGCATAGTTAAATTATGTTAAGTGCCATGTATCCTACATACTCACTCAGGTTGATCATGTATATATCAAGATACTGTCAATTTTAACACACTGACAAGATGGAAAAAACATGGACCCAAACGCATACTGAAAGTATACATGTGTGCATTCCAAATATGTTTTTGGTACAACAGTTTTAAAAATCTACATCAACAAAGTATTATCTGTGGTTTTTGGTAGTGACAATGCCCCAGTTTGAAATAATGATGCCTGAAGGGAAATATCGCAGTGCACATGAATAGAAAAAACTTAGTGATTCAGACAATTGCTTGCATCATCAATGATGAAGGTTCAGATGATGAACAGTTCAGTGGTTTAGGATCAGATGATATAGACTCAGATTGATTACTCTCCTGTTACGTCACAATCCATATTCTTCATTTATTTTATTTTTTTAAAGACGCTGCAAGAGCTTGTTACTCAGGCATTTGTTTTGTATTGACTATTCTAATTTAGTGGACTGTTGTGCTACTTTGGATGCTATATTCATTTATCATTTCATATTGTTTTCACACTGGACACTCCAGTTTCTTACTTAGAGATTATGTAAAACCATTTATTTTAGTGGACTGAAAATTTCATGTGTTTGTATATTTTTTAAATGTAACGACTTTTATTCTAGCTTTTTTCACCTACAAATGTGGTTCCCTTTCAAGTACGAAATGTAACCATTACCGAATGGGAATGTACCTCCTAAAGACCCGAATCCTGAATATTGAATACCAAAGCCGCACTTTGAGCCTGTGACTCAGTTGTGACCACGCCCCCAAGGGATGAAAAGTACTGCGCTCACAGATCTCGGCGCCATTTTTCCTTTCAAGACTGACCTGACAGTAGAGCCTTGTTCAGATATTACAATTGCTGCTTACATTCTTATATTCCACATTTTGTGTGTTTTTACACATATTGTATGTGATAATTAAACAAATCGCTGTAATAGTTTTTCTATTTACATGTATTTGTGTGCACTACATCCTGTTGCTAGTTCTGTCCCACTGCGGCCTTGTTCCCCACGTGAAGCCAGCAGCTCAAGGTGCTCCTTAGATCCAGCAACATAAGTCAGCTAACTTTGTGCTCTCCCCCCAGGATGCATATCTCCAGCTGGAGCATATTTTATTTCTCGTTTTTGTTTTTTAGCATAATACAAGACATTTTATATTATTTATGTACTTGTTTAATTACTGGGGTTTTTTTGGGGGGTTTCTTTTCTCGTTCTGTTTTTTCTGTTTTTACAGATACTTCACGCAGGCCTGTCTCCCAACATGGTCGAGATATTTGCTTCGGTTGTTGTTGCTTCCAACTTCACCCCCCTGCTGCCTAAGTAGGACTGGAACTAGTTAATCGCAGCTTCTGCAAATTTTGTGCCCCTTTTCCAAGCTCACACTGGAAAAGTAGTTATCCTGTAGCTGTAAGGAGCATTCTGCATCCCTTGCATCCCACACACAGGCAGCTTTGGCTTTCCCAGGCACGTGTGCCTGATGGGGACAAAGCACCGTAGTTGGATGCCCCAATCACTCCAGGGAATAAGATTGGTCCTGCAGTGGACGTAATGCTGCAGCGCTCTCACCACGTGCAGAAATCCGCTAAAGAGCTGGTTTGCCTGCCTCCCAAGCTACCATGTCCAGTACGTTAACCAGTGGGCCCAGCAGCCTCAAAGACCGGCACAGCTGGCTGTGCCCTCTGCCAGAGGTGATGTTCATGACCGGCCCGCGGCTGCTAGTAGTTTCCACCGTCCTGCGCAGAGACAGAAGCCACAGGCCAAGCCAAAAGCTAACCAACAGCCCTAGGAGTTTGCTGCCATAGGCCCAGGGCAGGAAGTACCTGTGGTTCACATTTCTGGTTCCATGTTTTGCCATTTGGCCTCTCCCTTCTCGAAGTGCATGGAACCTTGGAATCTTGGCACCATTGAGACTCAAAGGCATCAGAGTATTCAATTATCTGGAGGACTGGCTAATTTGTGCCCAGTCTCCCACATGGAACTAGTCACTGGCCTCCTTCAACAGTTGGGCCTTACGATGAATCATGCGAACAGCCTCCTATCTCGGAGTGTGCTTGGACGGCAGAGTGCACAGAATAGCTGTCTGTTTGAATTCAACAGAGCACTCATGGTAATAATGTTCAAGAAACTTCTGGGCCTGATGGCAGCCGCTTCCCAAACATTTCCATTAGGTCTCTTGCACATGTGCGTTCTGCAGGCCTAGTTCAACAGCAGGGTTTTTCAGCCCATATTGAACCGTGACCATCTATTGGCAGTGTCCTGCCACTGTCTAAAGGCACTCTCTCGGTGGAAACAGCCGGCCCATCTAAGCCTAGGTGTAGCACTGGGCAGTGTCACCAGAACGGAGCCTGGGTTGGGGAGCTATAGTGAATGGCCAGGGTGTGTAATGTGTGTGGGATCCCCATGGCAAGGTCTCCACATCAATCTTTTGGAGCTATAAAGAGTTTACCTGGCTTTGCAGAATTTTTTGCAGGAGATTCGAGGGAGACATGTGCTTGTACTATTTCACATATTGTTACTATAATGTATTCTGCACTTTCTACTGTATTTATTGTACTATTTCATGTATTATGCACTTTCCACTGTATTCAGTGTACTATGTATTATGCTAATATTATGTATTATGTATTTTCCACTGTATATCATGTATTATGCATTCTCTCTATTTGAAGTATTATGGATTTTCTTGTATTTATTGCATCTTGTAAAGCATTTTGTGATGGTGTTCCACTATGAAAGGCGCTATTTAAAGTAGATTGATTGATTGTCCATACAGACAACATAACAGTGATGGCTTGCATCAACCATCAGGGTGGCATCAGGTCACCCAGTCTCCATTGTGTGGCCCGCGAGCTGCAGGCAGTGCATCTATCCGGGGTTACAAACTGGGCGGCGGACCTTCTCTCATGTGGTCCCCAGCAGCTCAGAGTGGTGGCTTCACCCAGAGGTGGTGAGCCTTATCTGGGAGATGTTCAGGAGAGCAGAGTTTGCCTCTTTGCCTCCCAGGAATCAACCCACTATCCCCTTTTTGTTCTCCATAATAGGAAGCGGAGAACCGCTGGGAATAGATGCCTTGGCACACCAGTCGCCGAGCATCTGTTATACGCCTTCCCACCGCTCACCCTGCTGCTGCTGTGTCTAGAGAAAATCAGGAAGGACCAGGTCAAGGTGCTCCTAGTAGCCCCAGATCTGGCCCCTGAACTGCTGAATTTAAGCCATCTGGGTTAAAATGCCAGAGCAGCATCCACATATTCCCTGTATGGGTACAAGTGGGTTCAACCCCACGACTTGTCTCGTGGCAGTAATACTGCAATGTTTGCATGACCTGTTTGACGAGGGGAAATCCCCCTCTACATTTAAAGGTCTATCTGGCAGCTATTTCAGCATGCCATGTTAAGATTGACTCGGTCTCTCCAGTCATCTAAAATCTTGACTTTGTGACAGCTCTGGTGCACTCACCCATTCAGTAATGGTTACATTTCGTACTTGTAAGTGAATTATCATAACCCCCGATTCCCTGAAACAGATGTAACCATTAGCCCATTGCGGTCCTATGTCGGACCAGGTCCGACATTACAATTTTCCCTTTCCAGTCCAATGTCGTACCCTGACCCAGAAAGTCGTAAAGCACAGGTCTCTATCGCTTTTTCTCAGGAAAAAGCCAAGAAAACCTTTCAATGGCCGAGTGAGACCGAAAAGAGGCGAACGAAGCCGGAAAAAAATGGCGTATCTGATAGCCCCGTGCACCACAGAGATAACACGGACATAACAAAGGAGATAGCTGCTTCTGCGTCCAGCGCTCAAAAAATATCACTGACATTTGCAGAGCTTTTTGAGATGTTATAGTTGGCTTGGATCGCATTATTGTGGAGTTTGGTGATAAAATGAGTGATAGGGAGAGGATTTATCAGTATGAACGTCTATAAAGTGGTATGTGAAAAATACAGCAAACAAGGGGTGGGGCTTTGCTGGAAATACAGTATTGAGTGTCCTTTTGCGATTCAGTGCCTTTTAAACCTGTTTAAATACAGCGTGTGTAAAATAAACAGCGCTTGTGAAAATAAATTGGACCTGTCACGCCTGACAAGCGCTGAATAAATGGACCGCAGAGGGTTAACCTTCAAGATTGCTGCATCCATGTTTGCAGCAGGCTTGAAGGAAAAACAACGCTGAGGTCTGTGAGCGCAGTCCTTTTGATCCCTTGGGGGAGGGGTCTTGACTGCGTCACAGACTCAAAGAACAGCTTTGGCATACAATATTCAGGTTTTTAGGAGGTAAATAGCCATTTGGTAATGGTTCGATTTCTGTGTCAGTGAACCAGGGTTATGATAATAACCTAGCATTTTTCATGATGTGTTTTTGCACTGCACACTGTAGCTTTAAAGTTTGTTTTGTGAAAATATTTCAAATAACAAAACAGTGGACATAGTGCACCAACTTTGAATTGTATTTCACTAATCAATAAATATTTTAACTGCCTACGCAGAATCCAGTAATAGCCCTTTTAAGGCAAGCCGTAGTAATAAATAAAATAAGCAGGTGGTGTCAATTGTAGTAGACATTGCTAACTCAGCACTATCGATTCCCATAGATTTAAGGCCCCTTATTACAAACTTCTGCCATTTGAAAATCAATGAAGTTTTCTATTGACCCAAGTTGAAATAACCCCAGATGATTTTATGCTTTTTAAATTTGTGAATTTCCAGGGGTGGCCTGAAATTGTGCTGGAATCTGTCAGAAGTTTCAAATCTTGACTTGTATTTCAAGGCTAGCTTTCACATTCAACTACTGAGGGAAAATTTGATAGCATTTTTTAAAAACCTGACTGTCTTCATATAGCTGATTTGTACTATGACTCAACCTGCAGTCACTTTTTATGTTTTTATTTTTTTTTAATTTTTTGAGTTTGGTTGATTTATTTGCTATTGTTGTGAAAAAAATCTGCTCAATTTAACACCTTGTATGTGTGTGTTTGTTTATACAGGTTTTGGTCCCCAAAAAGCCTGAGTTTAATGGCAAAATGATAGAGGTGGATATTTATGAAACAGGCAAACATTTTATGAAGGGACAGCCAGTGGGTGATGCCAAGGTCTTCACTCCATCCATTGCCAAACCCTTAGAGAAGGGGGAAGTTTCTGGGCTTATCCATGTAAGTACATTTTCCTGTTTGTAATGCCTACATTTGAACTTCATACAGCTGGCAGCCTGCAAGGAGCCTTCAAATAATAAAGAACTGCAGAGGTCTTGGCAAAACCAGGCACAGGTGTTGTGCATTCAAATTGCAGGGGCATCACTCTTGTGTGTTTGTTCTAAACAGTCTTTTTGTTCTAAACGGTCCTCAAAGTAATTAACTACTGCGCATGTATGTATGCATGTATGTATACAGCTCTGGAAAAAATTAAGAGACCACTGCAAATTTTTCTTAAATCAGCATCTCTACATGTATGGCAGGCATTCCATTACAGTGTCTGTTGAATTCCAACACAGGCACACCTCATTCTACTGAATGAAGTACTGATTAGGGGATCACCTGAACCAAATCTTATTTAATGAGGAAAAGTATAAAAACCACTCCTGTGGTCATCACTATCCTCTTGCAGTAGGACCAGCTGGATGGCAAAACAGTGCTAATAGTACCTCAAAAGTAATTGGAATCAAAAAATAACTATTGACCATGCCCAAAGAGTTGAAAAGGAAAGTTTTGAGTGAGGAAAAGAAGGGTTCAATTCTGGCTTTACTGGCAGAGAGATACAGTGAGCGTCTGGTTGCTTCCATCCTTAAAATTTCAAAGACATCGGTTCATAAGAACAAGGTCAAGCAGCACACATTGGGGACAACAAAGCTACAGACCAGCAGAGGGCGAAAACGACTCTCCACTGACCGGGATGACCGGCAACTCATTCGAATGTCACTCAGCAACCGTAGGATGACATCAAGTGACCTACAAAAAGAATGGCAAACGGCAGCTGGGGTGAAGTGCACGGCGAGGACGGTTCGAAACAGGGCTGAAGTCGTGCAAAGCTAGAAAAAAGCCCTTGATCAAATGAGAAGCAAAGAAGAGCCAGGCTGAGGTTTGCAAAAGACTATAAGGATTAGACTGTAGAGGACTGGAGTAAGGTCATCTTCTCTGATGAGTCCAATTTTCAGCTTTGCCCAACACCTGGTCGTCTAATGGTTAGACGGAGACCTGGAGAGGCCTACACGCAACAGTGTCTCGCACCCACTGTGAAATGTGGTGGAAGATCGGTGATGATCTGGGGGTGCTTCAGCAAGGCTGGAATCGGGCAGATTTGTCTTTGTGAAGGAGGCATGAATCAAGCCAAGTACAAGGTTGTCCTGGAAGAAAACTTGGTTCCTTCTGCTCTGACAATGTTCCCCAACTCTGAGGATTGTTTTTTCCAGCAGGACAGTGCTCCATGCCACACAGCCAGGTCAATCAAGGTGTGGATGGAGGACCACCAGATCAAGACCCTGTCATGGCCAGCCCAATCTCCAGACCTGAACCCCATTGAAAACCTCTGGAATGTGATCAAGAGGAAGATGGATGGTCACAAGCCATCAAACAAAGCCGAGCTGCTTGAATTTTTGCGCCAGGAGTGGTATAAAGTCACCCAACATCAATGTGAAAGACTGGTGGAGAGCATGCCAAGACGCATGAAAGCCGTGATTGAAAATCAGGGTTATTCCACAAATATTGATTTCTGAACTCTTCCTAAGTTAAAACATTAGTATTGTGTTGTTTAAAAATGATTCTGAACATATTTTCTTTGCATTATTCGAGGTCTGACAACACTGCATCTTTTTTGTTATTTTGACCAGCTGTCATTTTCTGCAAATAAATTCTCTAAATGACAATATTTTTATTTGGAATTTGGGAGAAATGTTGTCAGTAGGTTATAGAATAAAACAAAAATGTTCTTTTACCCAAACACATACGTATAAATAGTAAAACCAGAGAAACTGATAATTTTGCAGTGGTCTCTTAATTTTTTCCAGAGCTGTGTGTATGTGTGTGTGTGTATTATGACGATATATATATATATATATATATATATATATATATATATATATTATATATATATATATATTAAAATTCTAAATACTGAAATGTATTATTTTTCTCAATAAGTCGGCGAAATTCAGTGCTTACCTGGCATATTAACACCCCGCCTCAGCTCATGAATGATTGGACAGCTGTCAGATCTTTCACTTTCCCTTTGGCTACTCACTCGCCTTCAATTTTCATGCAGAATACTGTGAATGGCCTCTGCTTGCTTATGATTGGACAGCTGCGTAAAATGTAGCAGATGGTTGACTTTCCTATTGGTTAAACTTATTGTCAGTACCTGCAACTGAAACAGACACAGTTTATGTCCCACCCAGCTAACTTATGATTGGGCCACTGCAGAGACAATGCAAAGATTCAGTTGGTTGATCCGACAGGGGAAAAAAAAAAAAATGTTGAGTACGTTCAAGCACAGCATAAGAACATAAGAAAGTTTACAAACGAGAGGAGGCCATTCGGCCCATCTTGCTCGTTTGGTTGTTAGTAGCTTATTGATCCCAAAATCTCATCAAGCAGCTTCTTGAAGGATCCCAGGGTGTCAGCTTCAACAACATTACTGGGGAGTTGATTCCAGACCCTCACAATTCTCTGTGTAAAAAAGTGCCTCCTATTTTCTGTTCTGAATGCCCCTTTGTCTAAACTCCATTTGTGACCCCTGGTCCTTGTTTCTTTTTTCAGGCTGAAAAAGTCCCTTGGGTCGACACTGTCAATGCCTTTTAGAATTTTGAATGCTTGAATTAGGTCGCCACATAGTCTTCTTTGTTCAAGACTGAACAGATTGAATTCTTTTAGCCTGTCTGCATATGACATGCCTTTTAAGCCCGGAATAATTCTGGTCGCTCTTCTTTGCACTCTTTCTAGAGCAGCAATATCTTTTTTATAGCGAGGTGACCAGAACTGCACACAATATTCAAGATGAGGTCTTACTAGTGCATTATACAGTTTTAACATTACTTCCCTTGATTTAAATTCAACACTTTTCACAATGTATCCGAGCATCTTGTTAGCCTTTTTTATAGCTTCCCCACATTGTCTAGATGAAGACATTTCTGAGTCAACAAAAACTCCTAGGTCTTTTTCATAGATTCCTTCTCCAATTTCGATATCTCCCATATGATATTTATAATGTACATTTTTATTTCCTGCGTGCAGTACCTTACACTTTTCTCTATTAAATGTCATTTGCCATGTGTCTGCCCAGTTCTGAATCTTGTCTAGATCATTTTGAATGACCTTTGCTGCTGCAACAGTGTTTGCCACTCCTCCTACTTTTGTGTCGTCTGCAAATTTAACAAGTTTGCTTACTATACCAGAATCTAAATCATTAATGTAGATTAGGAATAGCAGAGGACCTAATACTGATCCCTGTGGTACACCGCTGGTTACCACACTCCATTCTGAGGTTTTTCCTCTAATCAGTACTTTCTGTTTTCTACATGTTAACCACTCCCTAATCCATGTACATGTGTTTCCTTGAATCCCAACTGCGTTCAGTTTGAGAATTAATCTTTTGTGCGGGACTTTGTCAAAAGCTTTCTGGAAATCTAAATAAACCATGTCATATGCTTTGCAATTATCCATTATCGATGTTGCATCCTCAAAAAAATCAAGCAAGTTAGTTAGACACGATCTCCCTTTCCTAAAACCATGTTGACTGTCTCCCAGGACCCTGTTACCATATAGGTAATTTTCCATTTTGGATCTTATTATAGTTTCCATAAGTTTGCATATAATAGAAGTCAGGCTTACTGGTCTGTAGTTACCTGGTTCAGTTTTGTTTCCCTTTTTGTGGATCGGTATTACGTTTGCAATTTTCCAGTCTGTCGGTACCACCCCTGTGTCAAGAGACTGCTGCATGATCTTGGTTAGCGGTTTGTAAATTACTTCTTTCATTTCTTTGAGTACTACTGGGAGGATCTCATCCGGCCCAGGGGATTTGTTTATTTTAAGAGCTCCTAGTCCCTTTAACACTTCTGCCTCAGTTATGCTAAAGTTATTTAAAACTGGATAGGAACTGGATGACATGTGGGGCATGTTGTCAGTATCTTCCTTTGTAAAAACTTGTGAAAAGTAATCATTTAATATATTTGCTATTTTTTTTCTTCATCTATGATTTTGCCATTTGTATCTCTTAAACATTTAATCTCCTCTTTGAATGTTCGCTTGCTGTTGTAATATTGGAAAAACATTTTGGAATTGGTTTTAGCTCCCTTAGCAATGTTCATTTCTATTTCTCTCTTGGCCTTTCTAACTTCCTTTTTGACTTGCGTTTGCAGTTCTGTGTACTCTTTCTGCATACTTTCTTTTTGGTCCTTTTTTAATGCTCTGTAAAGTGCCTTTTTTCGCTGAATATTTTTTTTAATTGATCTATTAAACCATTTTGGCAATTTAGTTTTACATTTAGATTTGTCTACTTTAGGGATATAATTGTTTTGCGCCACTAGTACTACATTTTTGAAGAACAACCATCCTTCTTCTGTGGGTGTTTTCTCTATTTTACTCCAATCTACTTCTGTTAGTCTCTGTTTCATACCTTCATAGTTTGCTTTTCTAAAATTGTAAACCTTAGCTTTAGTCATTACTTTTGGGGATTTAAAAAACACTTCAAATGAGACCATGTTGTGGTCTGAGTTTGCCAGTGGTTCTCTGTTTTAGTTATTCTATCTTCGTTATTTGAAAAGACTAAATCAAGGCATGCCTCCCCTCTAGTGGGTGCCTTGACAAATTGTGTTAGGAAGCAGTCATTTGTCATTTCCACCATTTCTATTTCATCCTTCGCGCTACCCACCGGGTTTTCCCATTTTATTTGGGGGAAGTTGAAATCCCCCATTAGTATGGCTTCTCCTTTGCTACACACATTTCTAATGTCATTGTATAACAGATTATTGTGCTTACTGTCTGAATCTGGCGGTCTATAGCATGCTCCTATTATTATGCCTTTTGAATTTTTGTCCGTTATTCTGACCCATATTGATTCGGTTTTATTTTCTTTGTCCAGGTTTAACACCTGGGCTTCAAGACTGTTTCTTATGTATAGCGCTACCCCTCCTCCTCTTCTGTCCTGCCTGTCTTTCCTATACAGTGTATACCCACAAATATTATATTCGTCCCCATAAGCGAGCAGCACTGTCAACAGACTGCTGTAGCGCTTTTGTTGGAAAAGGTGTTTAAAGCTTTATTTATTTGCCCATGCTACGACCCACCAGAAATGTGTTCTTTATCCATAATTTAAGAGCAGCTGTCACAGGCATGATGGCCTGGCTTTGCGGCACGGATATGCCTGTGGGCACCACTTTCAGGACCACTGGTCTACACAGTGTTATGGGCTGCTCTTGAAGCTGCTGCACTAACAGGTAACTATGATGTGATAGGTGTTACAGAAACGTGGTTATCTGAGAGTGATGGGGACGAATATAATATTTGTGGGTATACACTGTATAGGAAAGACAGGCAGGACAGAAGAGGAGGAGGGGTAGCGCTATACATAAGAAACAGTCTTGAAGCCCAGGTGTTAAACCTGGACAAAGAAAATAAAACCGAATCAATATGGGTCAGAATAACAGACAAAAATTCAAAAGGCATAATAATAGGAGCATGCTATAGACCGCCAGATTCAGACAGTAAGCACAATAATCTGTTATACAATGACATTAGAAATGTGTGTAGCAAAGGAGAAGCCATACTAATGGGGGATTTCAACTTCCCCCAAATAAAATGGGAAAACCCGGTGGGTAGCGCGAAGGATGAAATAGAAATGGTGGAAATGACAAATGACTGCTTCCTAACACAATTTGTGAAGGCACCCACTAGAGGGGAGGCATGCCTTGATTTAGTCTTTTCAAATAACGAAGATAGAATAACTAAAACAGAGGTCAGAGAACCACTGGCAAACTCAGACCACAACATGGTCTCATTTGAAGTGTTTTTTAAATCCCCAAAAGTAAAGACTAAAGCTAAGGTTTACAATTTTAGAAAAGCAAACTATGAAGGTATGAAACAGAGACTAACAGAAGTAGATTGGAGTAAAATAGAGAAAACACCCACAGAAGAAGGATGGTTGTTCTTCAAAAATGTAGTACTAGAGGCGCAAAACAATTATATCCCTAAAGTAGACAAATCTAAATGTAAAACTAAATTGCCAAAATGGTTTAATAGATCAATTAAAAAAAATATTCAGCGAAAAAAGGCACTTTACAGAGCATTAAAAAAGGACCAAAAAGAAAGTACACAGAAAGAGTACACAGAACTGCAAACGCAAGTCAAAAAGGAAGTTAGAAAGGCCAAGAGAGAAATAGAAATAAACATTGCTAAGGGAGCTAAAACCAATTCCAAAATGTTTTTCCAATATTACAACAGCAAGAGAACATTCAAAGAGGAGATTAAATGTTTAAGAGACACAAATGGCAAAATCGTAGAGGAAGAAAAAAAAATAGCAAATATGTTAAATGATTACTTTTCACAAGTTTTTACAAAGGAAGATACTGACAACATGCCCCACATGTCATCCAGTTCCTATCCAGTTTTAAATAACTTTAGCATAACTGAGGCAGAAGTGTTAAAGGGACTAGGAGCTCTTAAAATAAACAAATCCCCTGGGCCGGATGAGATCCTCCCAGTAGTACTCAAAGAAATGAAAGAAGTAATTTACAAACCGCTAACCAAGATCATGCAGCAGTCTCTTGACACAGGGGTGGTACCGACAGACTGGAAAATTGCAAACGTAATACCGATCCACAAAAAGGGAAACAAAACTGAACCAGGTAACTACAGACCAGTAAGCCTGACTTCTATTATATGCAAACTTATGGAAACTATAATAAGATCCAAAATGGAAAATTACCTATATGGTAACAGGGTACTGGGAGATAGTCAACATGGTTTTAGGAAAGGGAGATCGTGCCTAACTAACTTGCTTGATTTTTTTGAGGATGCAACATCGATAATGGATAATTGCAAAGCATATGACATGGTTTATTTAGATTTCCAGAAAGCTTTTGACAAAGTCCCGCACAAAAGATTAATTCTCAAACTGAACGCAGTTGGGATTCAAGGAAACACATGTACATGGATTAGGGAGTGGTTAACATGTAGAAAACAGAAAGTACTGATTAGAGGAAAAACCTCAGAATGGAGTGTGGTAACCAGCGGTGTACCACAGGGATCAGTATTAGGTCCTCTGCTATTCCTAATCTACATTAATGATTTAGATTCTGGTATAGTAAGCAAACTTGTTAAATTTGCAGACGACACAAAAGTAGGAGGAGTGGCAAACACTGTTGCAGCAGCAAAGGTCATTCAAAATGATCTAGACAAGATTCAGAACTGGGCAGACACATGGCAAATGACATTTAATAGAGAAAAGTGTAAGGTACTGCACGCAGGAAATAAAAATGTACATTATAAATATCATATGGGAGATATTGAAATTGGAGAAGGAATCTATGAAAAAGACCTAGGAGTTTTTGTTGACTCAGAAATGTCTTCATCTAGACAATGTGGGGAAGCTATAAAAAAGGCTAACAAGATGCTCGGATACATTGTGAAAAGTGTTGAATTTAAATCAAGGGAAGTAATGTTAAAACTGTACAATGCACTAGTAAGACCTCATCTTGAATATTGTGTTCAGTTCTGGTCACCTCGCTATAAAAAAGATATTGCTGCTCTAGAAAGAGTGCAAAGAAGAGCGACCAGAATTATTCCAGGCTTAAAAGGCATGTCATATGCAGACAGGCTAAAAAAATTGAATCTGTTCAGTCTTGAACAAAGAAGACTACGTGGCGACCTAATTCAAGCATTCAAAATTCTAAAAGGTATTGACAGTGTCGACCCAAGGGACTTTTTCAGCCTGAAAAAAGAAACAAGGACCAGGGGTCACAAATGGAGTTTAGAAAAAGGGGCATTCAGAACAGAAAATAGGAGACACTTTTTTACACAGAGAATTGTGAGGGTCTGGAATCAACTCCCCAGTAATGTTGTTGAAGCTGACACCCTGGGATCCTTCAAGAAGCTGCTTGATGAGATTTTGGGATCAATAAGCTACTAACAACCAAACGAGCAAGATGGGCCAAATGGCCTCCTCTCGTTTGTAAACTTTCTTATGTTCTTATGTTCTTCTTAAATATAATCTTGCTTCTACCGGCACAGTCACTTTTACTGCAGACCAGTGTTTGCAGTTTATTTACTGAAAATGAGTTCCAAATTGCCTTACACACCGTGCTGGTGATTTTAGATTCTAAATTATTAGGTGGTGCAGTGAATAAATTCAATGTGGATTTTTTGGTTTTGTTTTTTTTTTTGCTAGGTAATCATTTAATGTGCCTCGCCTTTTTTTTTTTCTTCAATGTACATTTTGAGCTGCTTTATCATCAGATATGTTTAGTTTTTCAATGTGTCTTTTGCAAAGGCTGCATTTTTAAAATTTGATAGCAATACTGAAAAAACTGTAATGGAATGACTGGTTAGTTTAATTAACTGCATATTTTTAAAAAATTGCATTCCCTTTGCTGTTCATCCAGTACAAAACCTTTATTGCCTTGAAAAACTTTTTGCCTTGAGAGAAAGAGAGAATATGGACTGGAGAGGAGGGCTATAGTAGAAAATGATTGACCCAAGGGGAGACTATTGCTGTAATGCCTGAAGCCGCAGGTTAAGCCTGGAGGTAACAATAGTCTTCCCGAGGGGCATTTAATTTTAAGTACATATACAATATGTGAATCAGTCAAAATAAAAAGTGAGGCAAGGTTGGATAGTAAATATGACTTTTATATATTTAGTTTAAATGTAGCTGATATTAAATAAATATTGACTTATATATGTTGTTTAAATATAGCTGATACAACATAAGTAATTAAATAACAGAAAATGTTTTTGAAGTTCATACTGTATAGTTAGCAAAGTTTTTCTCCATCTGCATTTGGTTTGCCGACTGCTGCATAATCCAGTTTATATCCACCTGTATTTTTCGACATGCCAAGCAATACCACAGTTCACAAATTGGGAGAAAAACAGGTGTGAATAATCACAACTGGAAATGAGAAGCAGCACATAACTGTAATGCTCTGTGTGATAGCAGACGACCGCAAACTGCCTCCATAAATGCTAATTCAGAAGTATTTATACCCTCAGATGCTATGATAGTATTGTCTACAAGGTGCTAGAAATTTCAATATGATAATGCAGAACCTAATTCTAGAAACGTCTAGAAAATACTGGATTGTAGGTGAACATTCTTAGAGAGTATAAAAGGATTGCTGTCGTTACCAATAAGTCAATATGGGAAAAAGTAAAGAGCTGTCTGAAGACCATAGGCAGAAAATAATTTATTGTCATAAAGCTGGAGAAGGATGTAAGAAAATGTTCAAGCATCTGACTATCCAAATTTCAGTTATTGTTTCTATTATCAAGAAGTACAAGACTCATGGTACTGTCACAACGCTCCCTCATCTGGAAGAAAGGTTCTTCACTAAGAGAATTGTGAGGAAGGTTAATAACGATCCGAGATTAAGTGCCAAAGATATTCAAAGTAAATTGGCTGCAAGTGGAACTGGGGTTTCCATTTCAACCATAGGTCGAGTATTGCATGGTGAAGGTCTCAATGGTCGCAGGCCGAAGGTTTTGTGGAGTGATGAAACAAAAATTTAGCTATTTGGTCACGCTGATAGTCGTTACGTTTGGAGAAAGTCTGGTGAGGCATACAAAGAAAAGAACACCATACCTACTGTCAAGCATGGAGGTGGTAATATCTTTCTGTGGGGCTGTCTTTCCTCTAATGGCACAGGAAATTTAATTTCAATACATGGTAAAATGGATTCCATAGCATACCATAAGATATTGGCCAATCATCTGAAACCCTCCGCTACAAAACTTGGTTTAAAGCACAAATGGACATTCCAGCACTACAACTATCCAAAGCACATATTAAAATCCATTTCAGAATGGTTAAAGAAGAATAAAATCAAGGTTCTGGGATGGCCTAGCCAAAGTTCTGATCTAAATCCAATTGAGAATCTTTGGTGCGAGTTGAGAAGGCTGTGTGCAAGAGAAGTCCTCGAAATTTGAATGAACTGGAATAATTTTGATTTGAAGAATGATCAAAAATCACTAAAGAGTCATACCAAAAGCTCATTGATAAATATCCTAATCGTTTAAAAGAGGTTATTATTGCTAAAGGTGCCTCAACTAGCTGTTAATTTAATTTTCCTTGTCACGGTATGAATATTGTTTAATTCGAATTTTTTGAGTTTTGCAAAAAAATTGCCGAAATAAATAATTGTAGACATATATTTCTTGTAGCTTTTTTCCTCATCCACAAAAGCAAAACGTTTTACTATAATTATTTGATTTTGAGAAATTTCTAGACATTCTATATTTCCATTGGGGTATTTAATGATATTTGTGCTTCTATTTAACTGTATTAAGCGACCACAATTCTCTTACCCAGCAACGGACTCAAACCTGTATTAAGTACCCTTAAACAGGGCTATTAGAAGAAAAATATGGTTTTAAATGGTATGTCCTCAATTCAAAGGAATACGGTAACCATTTTTGCAGTCTTTTATCAGTAATCAATAAAGCAACGAGCTCTCTTGTAAAGGAAGAGAGAAAACGTTGAGAAACAAAAGTTCCTCTCTAGATGACAGAATTAAAGTTATTAAACTTGTAAAGACAATAAGTGCCAGAAAAACTGCTGAAAAATTCGTCAGTAGAAAGACGCAGATACAGCATTTTGAAACGGAAAGAACTAAGGCTTGAAGTTTTAGGTTTTTATTTTTGTTCACGTGACCGTGTTTTGAGCCGATTTCAGTATCTTAATTAAACTGTTACTTACTAAACAATGTCGCTTCTTTTTACTTTGATGTCCTCATTGACTTGCTGATTCTGCATCACCTTCTTCATTATTCCAACATAATAGCAAGCAATGACATTAATCACTTCCCCCAGATGCCACTTTAACTTGCATTTCGATCTCGCACTTGCCTGGGAACTAGGTAGCTTCCAATGTGTCTGTCTCGTGTTGTGTTGTTCTTTCTCGCTAATTTAACAGAATGTTCTCAATTAGAATGTAGCGGCTTAAGACTTAAAGGCAAAAATTCAAGCTGTAATTATAAGAGTATGAAAACAACGTGTTCTGTAATCGAAAAAGATCTTCTGCTTGTGCTGGTGTTGGTTTCAGGATGCAATGAATCAACACCTACCTGAAAGGCAGACACAGGCATTGAAATTTGCAAAGGATTTAAAACATTTAATGTGACCTGAGACAGGCAAGCATTCATTACTTTCACAAAATAATTTGTTTTGTGAAAGCATTATCTAAATGAATGTTATTAAATTACATACTTTTGTTCATATGACAAAATCTGGCTTTTACAGTGTATGTAAGACATTCATAATTACAGGACAGCATGTCAGAGACAAATAGAAAATTAATAAGTTATGGGCCCTCTTTTAAGACCACCTGTGTTTAGGCCACTATTAGACTACTTAACAGAACATTTCTAGATCTGACAAACCGAGCCGGGATGGGTTGCGATCTGAGCCCCAAAGAAATTGTACCGCTGTACTGTCCCTTGAGTGGTCTCTTAATATAGGTTTGGCTAATATATATATATACCTCCCTTAAAATAATTTAAAAAAGAAACTTCACAGATTACCCGACATTGCTTTTCATCTGTCTTATTTCTGGTGTAATAAAAACTAAGCTTGGCGATTTGCTGAAATCTGTAACAGATATCCTGGCTGATAAATTGTACTTAAGGTTTCATTTACACACCATTAAGTCAGTTTATTCATCAAACTACAAACCTTATGAAGCATTTTCTGACACCAACTTTTGACTGGCGAAATGTAATTATTAGGGGACATTTATAGGTCAAAATAATAACTCCAGCAGATTTAAGCACCCACCATAATGGCTTGACAGAAAATTAATTGAAAAGTCGCATCTCTTTATAATAAAAAGCAAAAGAAATTGTGATAACAACAAGAGTTAAGTGTTGTGGGATTGGGGAGGGGGGGGTGTAAATTGTAGCCTTTTGCCAGAAGAATAGAAAACGCACTTTGAAATTAAAAACATTATCATGAGACCTCTATTTTGTGCCTTGGTAAACATGTCTGCCTGCCAGTGCCATTTTTATGTTCTGCTGAACCTGAGCTGTAAAAGCTGACGGAGTGTGAAATTAAAATGTGTATCACATTTCTGAACATCATTTGATGTCCTTTTCTCCAGTACAAATGTTCAGAGGTGCTTTTCTGAAAAATAACATGTAGTCACAGAGTAACAGATGGAAGAAAATAGTGACAGTTTATCAAGACATATAATTTCAAATTGTTTAAAGAAACCAGTACTTTTCTTTTTTTGGACAGCTATTAATAACATTTGCATAATCACAGAGTATGTTCCCTTTTACTGTAGGAGAAACTCTCTTTCTACTCTCTCTCTACAGTGCTTCTATAGTAAATTACATGACAGCTTGAAAGAGAGAAGTCTGGAGTAGTACATCTAAAATTAAAAAAGCAATTGAGCTTGACAGATTGTAAAACAGAAGACAGGACCCCATGCAGAAACTCTGCCATGTATTACATCGCACCAGTTTGGCTAAAGGCTAAAATGTTGCTACTTAAAAACCCAGGTGCTTTTTTCTATTGTAGCTAGCTGTAAAGCAGGGCACTGGAACAGAATTGAAGCTGTCATTAAGTCTGGAATATAGTGCCAAAAATATAGCCTGTAAAAACCCTACTGAGAAAATTGTGATGGTCTGAAGGAACTAAATTATAGCCTTGAGGTTATATGGCAGTGCAGTTTTTGAATATGCTCATTTCACTAAATGATGAGGAAAGAATGGCTGAAGAAAATAGTTCCTTATAAACTGGTATTCTGTTCAAGTGCTCTCCTATTCTTTAACCTGTCCTGGACTTGGTGCTTCCGAGCAATGTTTGATCTTTTTTCATTGTTCCTTAAGTTTTAGTATTGAAGTTACAAAACATACCACTTAACAGAACATTTCTAGATCTGACAAACCGAGCCGGGTTGGGTTGCGATCTGAGCCCCAAAGAAATTGTACCGCTAAACAAAAGACAGTGCTGACAGTGAACACTTGTTACAGTGGGATTAAAGGCGATTCAGTTTTATCTCTCTTTCTGCTCTCCTCCACTGTCTCTTATTTGGGTCTGATAAGGACAACCAGGTTTCTCATTGGATAAATTACTTGTCTATCTAAATAAAAGATTCAGGGATAAAAAAAAAAATCATCTAACAAATAGGGTCTGTATTAATACTTTACAAAATGAAAACTTTTGAACTGTGGTTAGGCCAGTCATTGATAGTAGTTGGAGCCAGGCAGTTATAATTGTCAGATCTCTGCAAGTATATTTGTGACATATTTTGGCTTTTTTTTTTTTGTTGTTGTTGTACTTTTTAGCTCCTATATGACTCCATATATTGGTCTAAAGCTTGTATTCCATAAAGTTTAGGCTCATTATTTTGTATCAAGTGTTATCCAGGGAAAAAGAGATGAACTCTTTTTTAATTCCACATTTAGAGGATACATGTGCTGCATGTTTTTTGCATAGTTATGACAAGGTGCTGCTCACACACAAGTCTCAAGTGAATTATATGAACATAATTACACTGCACATAGTAGTCATTTTAGTTTTTCATTACTTGCTTCGAGTGAGGGAAGGCAGCTAATACTTAACTGGTAAACACTTCTTAGCCAGTGAGATTACTCTCTCTCTTCTTGACATTTTTATGTAATTTTGTAAAATCAGACATTATGCTAAATGTTCTTTTTTTTTTAAAAGAAAGAATAAAGGGAGCAGTCTCATTGGCTAACCAGTACAAATATGTCACCACACTAGCACAGTGTTGAACTTTGAGAACAATTCTGACTGATTTATTTGACAACAAGTTCACTTTGGAAGGGAGGAAGGGGGGTGCTATTTTATAAACGCGATAACATACTGCAGAGAGTTCAGATATTGTCCAAAGTCAGCAGACTACACTTCATGCTAAACATCACCCCAAGACATGCTGATATTGGACCATATTTGAATACCCTATTGTGTGTTATTGCTTTAATGCAAGGTCAGTGTGTGCATGCATGTAAGGGTCTGTATAAGTTGCCAGATATGTACGCCAAACACCCAGATGCACACGGCCCTTTCTATTTGAGCTGAAATGTAGAAGATAATTTCTACCAAGTAGTCACATTAGGTCCTGCCTAATGATTTAAAATGATTTTTAGCCGTGTCACCAGTGAACACAGGAAGTGGCACATATTAAAATTATTGATATTCTTACCGCAATAAAGACCTGTGTTGCTAATGGTGGTAGGGACAGAAAAAAGTTTTAATAAATGAAGTGTTCCACTTTGCATTGATTTTGCAGAAGAGTGACTAAACAGCAGCTGCCCAGCTCCATAATATAGATTTAAACTTTATTATTTCACTCTCCTTGAGTCATAGCCAATCTTTGTTATCAATGACTTTCTTGGGCTGGTGCTGCGCTAGTGGTGACCTCATCGTAGAGCTTTGAGTTCTTGCATCTGAGCACTAATGTTGTACATGATTTGTCAGACACCATTGTAGAAGCTTGTCCTAGTGGAACACAGACACTGATATCAATATCAATGTCAACCCCTGGGAACTTTGCATGAAGTTCAGTTGGTTGCTACACGCTACTCTAAAATTAATGGGACAGAGCAATTGAATAAAAAGTAGAACAGAGTATATCTTTGACCTTGTACAACAGTACTTGCAGACCCTTTGCTTACTAAACATCAAGGTATCTGAATATTAAGTCCCCAAAATGTTTTACAGTGTCTAGAAATGTAGAACAAGGGCCTAGGTAAACACATTAAAGTGGAGAATGTCTGAGCTTTTCTGCTTAAGCTCACAGTTTCATCAACAATGAATTCTAGGCCATTGCTTGTACTACTTGGTGTTCGTAGATAAAGATGTACAGGTATCTGTAATAATAATCATCTGCATAAAGCATCTATTTTAAGTAGTTTTGTGTTAACAGCAGCCCAGAAATTTACCCTACAGCCAAATGCATACATCCCCAACTTGGCTGAGCCATCCATGTTAGCAGGTACTTGGTGTAATTAATCTTCATGTTATCTAGACTTAGGCTTACCAGTATTATTATATATTCTTATTTCAGTACTTCAAGACAATAAGTACTTCGAGACAATAAGCATCCTGTCGATATCTTGGCAAGAGAGGACCAATGATTTGTATCTTTAATTGTTCAGCATATAATATGTAATTCCGGATTTGATAAGTGTATGTTTGCGTGTTCATGTGAGAGAATTAGTGAGGGGAGAGAAGTTTATAGTCACTGCATTCTGATCAGACTTTTAAGGTCAGCCATTTCAAGGGCTTGTCATTTCCCTCAGTATGTTTTGGCTGAGTTGGAGTCATTGGCTGCCAAGTTGCATTTGAATAAAAGCCAGGGTCAGATCGTAGCGGGATACCCCTTCCTTGTGATGTATGACGACGTTTAGTTTAAAAAGCAACATTTAAATCTTTGCTGAGAGGTGCTTTATTACACGATTACACATTAAAACAAGAGGTAAGGGTAGTTATGTTGTACGTATATAAACATGCACATTTGTAACCATTGTATTGCTAACTTCAAACTTTGACTAATGGACAAAGGTCTGAGAATTTTGAAGACAAATAAATGAAATATTTACAGTGGAACATGGTTCATCTTTAATGGAACTACCACATTTGCAGAAAATAACTTGTCTGGTTATGTATTTTTTTTCATCTGTATCCAGTGTCAAGCTTTTGCAAATTTTCCTTTGCATCCTTTTTATTTTTTTATGCGTGATATATTAACAAGCATTTTTTAATATTATGAGATGTGATAAATATTCAAATATGTTATTGCTTAAACATGATCACATAACAGATTGATAAAGTACCTTAAAATGAGCAAAGAGAGCCTACATATGAATTAATAAACATGGAAGTAATTTTTTGCAAATGTAATATACGCTATGTTAGATCCATTAACGGTGAAACAAGTTCCATCGTATTTGTTTTATTTTCGCCTATATCTTGTAACATGATTACTATGTTGTAGGCCCTTGTACTTTTTACTTTGATGAATACAGTAGTTATGTGTTAGCTAAAATGTTGCAATACAAAATTTGACTTTGATTTTTGCATGATTTAGGTTTTTCTAAATCTTTTACTAGATTAATTTTGCTCTTGGATGAAATTGGTTGCAGAAAGTGTCATGTAATTGACAGACTAGGTGCATGATGAATCAGAATCTAAGGAAGGGAAAGTGTTATTTCTGTGTCAGAAGATTTGTGTGGAATGTAGAAGACAATGCCATATAAAATGTTTTAATTACCATGGGAAAAAATAGTTAGACAATACATCACCAATTAGAGCAAATATAAACAACAATTATCAAGTTAAACATACCTCAGTACAGCAATTTTCTACATGTCTTACAAAACAATAATGTACTTGAACTGCCATGACTTGTAGCTTTGTTCTGTGGAAGAATCCCTGGCAATGCAATAGAGCTGCGTGTTCTCGGTTGTTGATTGTAAATTACCTGGCCCTGATGGCAGTTCAGAGATTAATAGGGTGCTGTTGATTTCAATTCATTTAAAGACAGATTCTGCTCAGTGTGTGGCTCCCTCACTCGTCATGCCTTGGAGAGGTTAGATAGTGTCACATCATTCTGTTTATTCCCTCAAGTAAAGGGCAGGCATATTGAAAGGAGGCCTTGAAGATCAAGTGAAGGTACGTATCCCTTCTGTGTTAATTGAGTACAGGTGAAAGAAAGCAGCAAGCAGAAATGTCATGGAAAACCCTGTATCTCACATAAGTCCAGTGGATTTATGCTAAGAAGTGCCTGCATTTGCGAAGAAAGAGAATAATAATGCAGGTGTGTGTTTTCTCCACTGCTGGGCAATTGTTGTAGAGTTGCTGCATATACTGTGTGAATATGTATCTGATAGAGGGAGAAATGGCTTTGCTTGACAAGCTGGGAAGACATGCATCAAGCTAAAAGAAAAACAAATACTGTCTTTCAAAACAACACCAATAGGATGAGTTTTGGGTCAGATTTCCAATTTTAGGCATCTCTCAGAGTAAACCAGGAAATAGAATAGTCATTGGTTTCCAATTGTCATTTAAAATGAACGATTAAAATAAATAATAATAACTAGAACTGCCAGGCAGTTCTGCGGCTTCTCCAAGCCAGTATCCATCTAAGCGTGTTTAGTTCTCAATGTGCCAAGTTTAAAATCAGCAACTTCAACTGTTTCACAGAAGAAGATTTTGAAAGTTTGTTGGTCAAACGGTGTTCAAATAGTAGCAGTTTGCTGGGCGCGTTTCAATAAGATTTCTGGCAGCCATTTTGACATTTAAAATTTATTGCAGAAACTTCTGTTTCGCAAACTTGATGCAGGTTTTGATGCTGATGATATATGCCAAGTGTCAGATCACTCGCTTCACCGGTTCCCAAGAAGAAGATTTCGAAAGGTTTCTAAAAAAGCGTCAAATGGCCATTTTCGTTTCCGGTCACCACAATTTTTTTAAAGTCAGTTGTATTGATACAGTATCGGGGAAGATGCTTGTGAAGTTTGGAGTTAGTCAAGTAAATAGTTTTTCAACTGACGCAGGTTTAAATTTCAAATGTAAACGTATAAGTGGTGGCCTTCTTGTTTTATAAAACATCACCATTTTCACATATTTGTATCCCATTGTTACTGGGACGATAACTACCAAGTTTGGAGTTTGTTGGACAAACGGTTTCCAAACAGCAGCAGTTTGTTGTTAGGGGCGTGTTTCGATAACATTTGTGGCAGCCATTTTTATATAAAAATTTATCACAGCAACTTCTGCTTCGGAAACTTGATGCAGGTTTGGATGCTGATGATATATGCCAAGTTTCAGATCAATCACTTCACCAGTTCCCAAGAAGAAGATTTCGAAAGGTTTTATCAAAAAATGCATCACAGCGCCAATTGCAAGGACGCAGCAGCAAAAAATTTTTTAGCGTCTGACAGGCAATGTATCCAGCTTGTTACCTGCCTAGTCAGAACCTGATCAGTGACACAGCTTCGAAACAGCAGCATCAGTTTAAAGTTTTAGGAAGAAAAAAAAAAAAAAAAACTTTAACAATAGCAATAGGCTTCCCAGCCTTTGGCTGGGAAGCCAAATAATAAAAATAAAATCAAGTAAAGATGGAAGATATGGTGTAGGTGTGACACTTAAGTGGAAGGATTTTTAAATGTTTGCTCTTTCTTGAAGCAAACTATTTGGGTGTTGAACTTTAATGTTTGTGCACACAGCAGTGCTAAATAAAACAGATGACCAGCGACTATATTATGTACATAACTGTGTTTTTATAAGAAAATCACGTCAGAAATACATTTTTAAAACCTGTGACATCTCTGAAAGGTGTGGTCTTTCTTGAATAGTGAGATAAGTCTTCATGCCCTGTTTAGCCTGTTTATGTATTCTCTTTTGTCTGCAAGTAACTGCTTTTGCGCACCCACACAGATCTTTAGGAAGATACTGTACTGCTTATTCCATAGCTGAAACACATTGGTTAGCAACAAGAGCTACAACCAATCAAAATCGATTCTGTCAGTCTGTTAACCACATCAGCAACTTTCAGATGTGCTTTTACTCAAGGGTTTTGCACATATGTGATGCCAAAGAAACTGATTAACAAAATCCAAACCACTGTTTTTCACAAGTATTCCTTTTTTGGCTTCTTGCTTTCACTTGTTGCTGTAATGTTACAAGCTAGCTGTTAATGACTTCATGCACAGCCTTATCTTTAGGGATCTGATCCAGAATACTAGCCCTGGTTTGACCAGTCTGATCCATTTTTATAATGCTTGTTTTATGATGTCAATTGACGTCAGTGCTGCTGCCCACCCTTTCAGTGTATTGTTATGAATACAGTCCCTTGGCTGGACCAGTTTGCAGAAATGTGAAAAGTGTACCAACAAAACTTTTCAGGTACCAATAGTAAGCCATGGGAATGATTAAGTTTACACCCGGAGTAAACCATTTAGATACGGCTGGTATTTTAGATACTTTACAGGGAAGCTGTAGACCGGAGGACCAGAATTGTGCACCTGTGGTTGTATGGATTTGAGAGACAATCGAATTGGTCGTACAGTTTAAAGTAGAGCATTACACATATACAGTAACTAATTATGTAAAAACTTTTACGGTTAATGCTGTATCCAAAAATGTATGTATACCAATGCTATAGATTCCTATCCATGTTCAGTGTTACATGATCTATGTTGAAAAGTGACCAGCAGTAAGGTACCTTACCAATACACACATAAGAATCAGTCCAGTGTCCTTGAAAGCTTAACCTCTTTCACAGTCAGGCAGTATTTGCTGGTCAGACTAAATTTGATTTCCATGTACCTTACGTGAAACAGAGCCGTAGTCCTGAGAGCAGAGCCTGGGGGATCAATGAAGCGTCTGTGCAGGGGCACACAACATGTAGTACTGTAGGCAGTATTCAAGGCGAGATTATTCAGAGAATGATCTAAAATCCATTTGATTGGAAGATGCTTAAATAATTGATTACACCTTGTTAGTCAACCACAGGGTCTGCTTCTGCTGGAGCAGTGCCACCAAAGGTATTGAGCATGAAAAAAGATGGCTCCTTTTAAAAGAATGCAACCCAGACACAAGCTCATCAGTGCCGCTGCTGCTCTGCGGGAGCACAGGACGACAACTGGGTCAGCACATTTCACCAAAGGGAGTTTCCTCAGTTCCTTCATGCTGGTTAATAGATGGAAAGCATTTGACTGTGTGGTCTGTCGTACAGTACCTGTATATAATTGGTGAGGCTTCTGTGCCACACTAGATGTTCTACACCTGTGTAAGAAATTATATGTAGAGCACCCAGAGGGGACAGGTGCTTGTTGTTTTTTTTTCCAGTGTGGTTTTCAGAAGCAAGTCATTGTTATGAGAGTCCTGTTAATGCAATAGCTAGCACTTGAAATGCTCCATCTTAATGAATATGCCAAACGTGTGGTGACATGTAACCAGATTCACCTTAAAAACTGGCAGGGAGTTAGCTTGTTAAACTTTTTTTTGACTGCCTTGTTGTCAAATAAATCTACTCAATGTGGATATTGGGGCTGCAGAACGTTAGATTGGATATTTTCTGATGTTTACTACATACCTTACCCTCTTAGAAATTATTCACTGTGGCAGAACACTCTTGTCATGTTATACTATAGAATTTTCACCTATTTCTCCCCATCTGCAAATTTCAGTAATGAGCTGCCTCTCACTCAACCCAGACTCTGACAGGGACCCCAGTCTCTCAGGGATAAGTCATTCTGCCTCATGCTTGCTTTATCCAGGGTATTTGTTCTTGATCTTCAGCATTCCATTGAGAGCTGAGCTGAGAATGCTAGATTCATTTCACTAGTAATCTAAGATAGACTGTAAACCATGGGCCATATTACAAAAGCATTCTAAGTGACATCCTTATCTCATCTTCAGAGATGGAATGTCCTAACCTGAAGTTTAGTAGAGTTGATATTACAGAAAATGCTCCCCTAATCTTAATTTAAGATAGGAAATAGTATATTATAGAACATTCCTGTCATGTTCATTTCATACGTTTCTTTCCTAACATTTAGGACTGGTGGAACCTTTCCTATCTGTTGGTTAGAAGAAGAAAATGTTAGTTTGCAAGATATGAATAAACCATGCAAAAAACTAAAAAAGAGAAAATAATGTTGACGGGGTACACCCTGTATATGTGTGTGTGTGTGTGTATATATATATATATATATATATAGAGAGAGAGAGAGAGAGAGAGAGTGTATTTGTGTTGTTCTTTTGTAAAGGTGTGACGAGTGACAAGCCCATCTATTATATTTTGATTGGTTTAAGTACGCTTGTGAAAATGCATGGCCGTCAGCTAATGAATATTGAATTGGCTGTCAGCCATGTAGATTATTAAACCCTTGCATATGTGGCCAGCTCCAGATTAATTGAATGATTTGTTAATTTGAAGATGGTCACATATATAAAGGGGACATTAGCTGCTCACAGAGGGGAGAGAGGAGTTAGGGAGACAGAAAGACTGATGAAGACAATTGCTACCTACCTACCTACTTACCTACTTGCTTACTTGTAGAGTAGAGCCCTGCATTTCTTTGCCACAACTGAATCAAATTTAGACAACATATCTTAAAAACATGTATATTCTGGAGATACTTAAAGCTCGAGATGTAACCTGCTCTTTTCAGACTCGAGCAGTCTTTTACGGATAAGGTTGGTGTTAGATAGCATTTACTAACTAATGTTAGACATTGTAGACACTGCTGACTTAGGAAATGCTTTTGTAATACCAAGTTAAGGAAAATCCTATCTTAACCGTGAAAGATAAGATAGGAAAGCAAGTTAGGAAATTGTTCTGTAGTACGACCCCAGGACTGCTTCAAAGGTGAATTACTAGCAGGTCTATAATACACAGCGCATCACTGCCCCACACACACTCCTTTCCATCTCACTTTAGTGACTTAAACGATCAGAAGGCAGACCCCGGGTCATTTCACATTCCAAGTGCATTAAAACAGGTTCTGTAGAAAGATCTTTGATAAGATTGAGCAAGACAAGTGTTGTGATAGCAACAGACTTCTTAACATATACAAAAAAGAATGGGAAGAACCCAGTACTAACAGAGCTATCTGAGCAATATCAATTACACTAGAAACAGACTAATGAATTTCAAGGAAGTGACATAAAAGTCATACAAGAACTGAGGGATGGCTATGGAAGAAAACAGAGAGAGAGAGAGAGACTGGGAGAAAGATGAGTGAGGCATGTAAAGGGGAAGCCATAAAGTCTTGAAAAACTGTCTTAAATGAAAGGTCATTATAAGAGACAGGCCTTTTTGTTACACATACTGTATATATTCATTTTGTTTTTGTTCTGAATTTTAAATGGAAATGTCTGCATTACTGTCTTTAAAGGTCTAATCAGGTTTTTTTAAACTGTTTCTTTCTAATTGTATGATAAGATCTCAAAGCAGTACAAAGGGAAATTGTTTTTTTGTATTTCTTTTGGAAATAATAAAGTACACACAGCACTAAAAACTAATTATTTCCATTTCTATGTTATTTTAATGATGGTTGCATCCATGGTTGTGAAGAACATCACCGCCCCCCACCCCCCCCGGTTGTCTTAAGTTCCGCTCACATGGCTGTCACCCACACAGGCACACACAACTACTTAAATCCATATTAAATTCTCCATTCAAGTTGATGTTCACAGTGACTCATAATGCAATTTATCCTTTTTATTGATTTTTGTCTCAACAGGAATTTTCAGCAGTACATCAGAATGGCCTAAATGGAAAT
Source organism: Polyodon spathula (assembly GCF_017654505.1). NCBI lineage: Eukaryota > Metazoa > Chordata > Actinopteri > Acipenseriformes > Polyodontidae > Polyodon > Polyodon spathula. Next base: position 70,942,995 of record NC_054537.1, read on the forward strand.
GCAGCCTCAAGTTCTGCTGTGTTTCTGCAGCAGTCATGGAGACTTGATGGCATGACTCTGAAGGTGGTCTCTGCGAGTCTGGCTGTACTAGCTGTTATTGCTGCCTATGCCATGGAGAAGCTCGGATGAAACCCTACCATCGCTAGACACGGCTCCTGACAGGATTTAGCTGTTTACAGTGCCTCTTGGGCATGAAGCAGGGTGGTAACACACACTGCATCAGCTTTTCAACAACTGAGTGAATGGCTACTTTCAAATAGTTCAGATTTGTACAATTAGGTTTAATTTCGCAATATATAATACCCTTTGGGCACAGTGTGAATTGAGACTGATACATGTCTAGAAATGGTAGATAGGAAATTGCAGTTCTGGCCTTGAAATACTGTAAAGTCATAAATATTTGTGACCCATAATATTTGCCGAATCACACCAATAAAACCTATTTTGCTACAGAAATGTTGGCAACCTGTTGCAGTATACAAAGTATGTATTGCTAGTGGAATTTGAGATTTGTGCCAAAAATGTTTGCATTTTTTTCATGCAAAAAACCCATAATAAAAGGCTCATAAATATGTATGGCTTTTTTCTTTTTAAATAAAAATGAGAGGGGGAGGTGGTTAGTATGCTACTCATTGATGGGATTTAAAGATCAGAGCACCTAGTGAGTGAATATTATTGCTATTCAAATTTCAACAACTCTATTTTGAAGTTAAATGTGGGGTTTTATTTGTTTTTGGGGTTTTATTTATGGAAAGTGTATGCCATAGCCCAGTTCAACCTTGTTTAGTATGTTTTGTTTTTTGTCATAGTTATTACCCTTCAAATTGACTGTAAAGATTCCATTGAACTGTATTTACTTTTATCACTGTTAATACACTTTTAAATGGCAGATTTAAGTTATTTGCTGTACTTAATATACTATACAGGTACAACTTTGTGCAAGTATATATTGTTTGAATTGCTTTTTCCAGCTTTTATCATTAGAAGTCTTAATAAACCCATACAAATCTTTATGGACCCACTTGTAATAATTTAAGACTAATGCTTACAATATGCACATTTCTTTTGTGGAAATGGCATTTATTATATTGTCCATGATGGTGGTTTTGTCTGCACAAGTATATATTTACTGCATATTTGTATTTGAATATGTCCCTTTGTGTCTGTGAGGTAGGTGTTCTTCTATGTGTCTGTTTATACGTTTCAATTATTTTTAGTTAAAGGCATACTACACAGGTGTTTCTATTTTATTGGTAATTTGAATAATGCAATTAAACAGGGGTGTTTGTTATATTTAAGTTTGTAACAACATAATCATAAAATACTTTATTTTCAAACCAACAGTAGCTAAACCCTTATCTCACACCCATTATCTCGCATAAATGCTTATGGTAAGGTTTTCATGTAAAAAGTTTTACAGTTGATTGTTTCAGTTGGCCTTTGCACTGTATGTGGGTTAGGGAGGTTTCAACGCCATTAACATACCCTTTTGGTTAAGCAATTGACAATTCCAGACATAGACTAGATCAGGGACACCCAAACTGTGGCCCGCAGCCATACTTGGTTTGGCCCGCAGAAGGGTAGTGTAGAATTCATTATAAATAAATCATGTTCAAAAATACAATTTGTTTAGTTTCCGCTTTGAAAATGTATGACAAAGTGTTTTAGAAGTTTTTTTTTATTTTATTATTTTATATTTTTAAAAAGTGAAACATTGTTTTGAGTTATTTAAATTATGTCAACCCCCTGTTCCCACCCTACCCCACCCCACACCTCTGGCATCTACTGCTAATACACTCGTCCTGGAAGCTATGGTCACGTGTTCTTAGAGTGTGAGGAAGGTCGTGCATGTGTGCATTGTTGTTAGAGAGCTATACAGTAGTTTCAAAGTGTATTGTGGGTAAAAAAAAATGGACTACAGAAGAGGCCATTTCAAGACAAATGGATTGAGTTATTTTTTCACAGAAGTTAAAGAAAGAGCTGTTTGTCTAATATGCCAAGAAGTAATGGAATATAAGGTGAGACGACATGAAACGAAACATGCATCGTTATACTCCAAATATACAGGCATCGCACGAAAAGAGAAAGCCAGTGAACTAAAGAAGTAGTTATGTGCCCAACAAGATGTGGTTACAAGAAGTTCTCAAATACAGGAAAATGTCACCCATGTGTGAGCTACGGCATTGCAGAGTTAATTTGCAAGAACGGTAAACAGTTCACCACGGGTGAATTTGTAAAACAATGCCTAACATTGACTGCTGAAAATGTATACCCAGCAAAGAAATATCTGTTCTCTAACATCAGCCTTTCAAGAAACACAATAACTTGTTGTGTTGAAGACCTGTCCTGGAACATATCTCAACAGGTCTGTAAAAAAGCTAATGATTTTTCTGCGTTTTCTCTGACTCTTGACTTGAGCACTGACATAACAAAAAACCACGCAGTATCAGATTTCTTAAGGAGCATTAATGAAAATTTTGAAGTGATACAAGACTTGGCTAGCATGCAGAGCCTTCTGGTCATACAAATGGCGCTGATTTGTTTGAATTTGTTGCAGGGGTAATGGACGAATATGGACTAGCATGGGAAAAGAAGTCTGGGATTACAACTGACAGGGCACCGGCAATGGTTGGCTGCAGGATTGGACTTACTACTTTAATTAGCCAAAATGAGGAAGAAAGTGGAGGGAAGGTTCTGAAATACCTGTGCATTTTGCACCAGGAGCAGCTATGTGCAAAATCCATTGGGCTAAATGGAGTGATGCGAGCAGTGATTAAAATAGTCTTTTGAATTTTATCAGATCAAAAGCACTGATTCACCGGCAGTTCAAATCAATGTTGGAGGAGGTGGATGAAGAATATGGAGATGTGCTTTATCACCAGGAAATTCAGTGGTTAAGTTGAGGGAAAGTCCTGAAGAGATATTTTGACCTCCGACTAGAAATAAGAGTTCCTCATAGAGAAAGGGGTAGATATACATCTATTTTTCGATGAAACATGGCTTTTGGATCTTGGATTCTTGGTTTGACATCACAAATCTCCTTAAGGGAAGAGGCATCTTGATTATCAGCTGTACGACAGCGTTGAGGCTTTTGAACGCCAACTAAGCTGCTAATCTCGTGCACTTTACCTGAAAGAAGTTAACGCTAGTACAGGCAGCGCTGCAAGTGAGTTTGCTGCATTCATCAGAGACCTGTTGCAGGAGTACCAACATCGTTTTTCAGATTTGCATCCCAGTGAAAATTGTTTCATTATTTTCACACCCATTTTCTAGCAAAATGGACTATGCGCCAGAAGAACTGCAAATGCAGCTAATTGAATTTCAGTGTGACTCGGTTTCAAGGGAAAAATACAGCCCTCTTCCTCTCAAAGAGTTCTATACATGTGTGGGGAATATGAAAGCACGCTCAGAGGATGCTCTCTCCTTTTGGAAGTGCATATACTGTTTCTGTGAATAAACTTTTAGCTTGATGTACCTCAACAAGTCCCGACTCAGAGGAATTGTTAGTAATACCCACGTCATTGTCAGTTAGCCAGCTGCGTCCAGATGTGGAGAAAATCAGGAGATCTAAGGAAGAGTTTAATACATCTCACTGACAAGTATCTATCACAATTCAAATGAAAAGATTACTTACAATGCTGATAAATTGTTTTTGCGTCAGTGTTTTTTAAAATATTATATACATTATATTATTATATATTAATTATTTAGTCCAATAAAAGGTATAACTTATCCTTCTCTGTCTAAAATCTATTCTAAAACTATTATACTGTAGTTTACATGGTAAAATAAAAACATCATAAGAAATTGTAAGGTGCCTTAAATTGTTATCTTTATTATTTATTTATCTTGCAGAATTTATACTGAAGCAAAAGCTTAATAGAGTCAATGTATAATGTTTCACCTGTAAATGACAGTAGTAGTAATTCAATTTTAAATCTAGTTCATTGAAATTGGTATGAGTAAGTTGGTGAAGTGTTTGGCCCTCCGGCTTCAGTGTAGACTGGTAAGTGGCCCACCGGGGATTAAAGTTTGGGCATCCCTGGATTAGATAGACAGCAGGAAATGGATTGTCTTTTGACCTGCAGTCATCCTAATCAGTAAGTGAGTTACAGGGGTGTAACAACACTCATTCAAATAAGGAAGAGAAACTGGAAAAAATGGATACCAGAAAAATGACAGCTGTTGTTTCTGTTTGCTTTCTTCTGACACTGTTTTTCACATTGGAAAGCCATGTGTATGCATGATCAAAATCCATATTGGGATAAGAGGGTAGAGGAAAGAATAGAAACAATTTCAAGGAGGCTTTGATCCTTATAAAGCATTCCTCCAACTCACATTCCAATCTTATCTCAAAAACCTAGTCCATTGCGGATTATCTATGTTTTATGCATTAATCACATCGATGAATAATTTACAGAAATTTGTACCTGCGTTTGTAAATTGAATTGTCATTTTGTTTTATCAGTGCTTTTTCCATGCAAGTCGAATAGTCAAGGTAAAAATAATTATCATTAAATCATGTATTTGATAGTGGTGCTTTTTGTGAACATACTATTTGTGACACAGGTGTTTGTGCACACTATTTAAAAACTACAATTTATGAAATACATAATTCTACATTTTTAAATATTATATTTTATTGAATTGCAACCATAACTGCACTAATAATATTGACATTGCTAGTAGTATAAACTTTAAACACAGCAAAACACTACTTCGTAACTGCTTCTGACTAAACATTAAAAGCTGTGATCTAATTAATCACGAAACAGAAAAGCGTGAATGCAGGGTTGCCTGTATATTTACCTATAGCTTAGGGTCAATAGAGTAAAGACTTAAGTGATGTCTGGTTAGTCGACTATCAGTTTTATGAGGATGACTGTCGCTTTTCTATTCTAGACTTTTCTGTGCTACAACTAGTATGTACAGATTATATAGTATGGTAAATAGATATCACTTTGCCTTAGAGTGCTATCTGCTCCCTGACTGAAAGTATATTTTTGTTTTATGGTTATTAACAGAAATATTTACCCTCACTACAGGCCAGTTTCAAAATAAGCAGGTACAATAATAGAGATAAGGTAATGTGCACAGTCTTAAAGTTTTCTTTTTTTTTTCTTCCATCTCAGGGTAATTTTTAAAGACAACATAAAATATCAGAAGCAGTCCTTTTTTTTCCTCAGGAATGAAGTCTTCTTGTCTTTGATATATGTAGCTGTAAGCACAGTACAATCCAAGAGCGTGCCAGCTAATGCGGGCTACATTTTCTTTTATTTGTCGACAGCCCTGGGAATTAAATTGAGGTCTTCCAGGCCTACACATTTTGTTAGAAAAACACTGACTGACAGGCTTAGGGATTGTATATCATCTGCAGCAGAGAAAAGGGGGTCTGATTGGCAGTTTGATGCCTGTTTATAAATAAATATCAATCATGTTTTAGCAGAAATATATGTTTGATCTCTGTAAACATTGCCAAGGGGGGATTGTTAACAGAAATAGGAGGAATACTCAATTTATTACTTATGTGAAGTGTATTATGATGGTGCTCTTGGGATAGTGCTGGCGTTCTAAATGAAGAAAGAAGTATCAGGGTCACCTGCAGTCAAGTTGTGGACATGCTGCTTAATTCATTTAGAGTGAAGCTTCCCTTGATTTTGTATGTAAAACTTTCAACAAGTTTACTGGATCAAGAATAGAGTAATTCCCTTTGTTGAATTTTACTGCCCAAATTTCAAATTATTCAGTAACAATGATCTATTATCAGCCATATATAAATAAGTAATACAAAATTATTGACACACTCCTATTTTTCAGTGCAAAATGAAAATGTTCACATGGATATTATTACCATTTAAGAAGTATCGAAGTTTGTTAATGTGCAAAATCACATCAACAAATAAATGTGAAATGCATAAGAAACACCACCCTTCCTGTAATGTTTTCTTTGACATATGTTTGTTACTTAAACGATTTCCACTATGAAAAAATGTACTGTTTAGTACTGATCTGTACATTCTACTTTGTCTCCAGCATTTGAATAATAATGCTGAAGACTAAGAACATCTATGTGATGCAAACAATCCAAGTGAGAGGTTGCAATCACGTGACCCCAGCAGGCTACAAACTGTCACAGAGCATACTTATACTTTGTCACAGGAATTAGAAAGATATCATTATGTGCCAGATAATTGGAATTTGTGACCCCTACTATGCACCACCGGGGTGCGAGCACACTGATGTGATTTGACCAAGATTCTTTTTTCCTTTTAAGAAAACGTACTTACTGGTACGTGTTATTAATAAAAATACATTTTCAATAGTTTGTTACAAAAGATAATAATAAATAATAATAATAATAATACATTTCTTAGCAGCTGCCCAGGGCAACTGACAGTTAAAATACATATCAAGAATTACAGTACAATTAAGAGCAATATATAAAATACAATAACTTAAGTCCTAATAAGAGCAAATACAAAACAGTACAATTTGATATAGGGGCAGTTCAAGAGCTGATAACAGTGTTGCTAGTTACATCAGGGTTAGATAGGAGTTCAAGTGAAATACAAAATACTACAGATTGGATTAAGTGCAGGATTAAATAGAGTAAAACAGGGAGCAGAAAAGTGCAAGTTAAAGTGCATTAAGGGCAGAGTGCTATTATACATATACAGTATTTCTATGTTCTTGAAAACTTGTTCAGTTTTCAAGTTGCCTAAAAGTACAGACAGATGGATGCTTTTTGCAGTTATTGTGCTTTTCAATATGTTATAAATAATGATGTTTCAGTGATTTAATATTAGTTAAGTAAAATAACAAATGTGGCAAAATGCACGGTAAAGGCATATTTTATGTAAGGACTGGCAATCACCAACCTGCTTACTTGTGTTAAACTGTATTACAGTACACTGCAGTTTTGATAGACCAAGGCTGACTGAGAAATATGTCAGGGTTTGGTCTGTGGGAAAGGTGGCAACCCTTCCCTAAGTACTACTTCCTAAACATGAACACGTTACAATATAATAATGAACAGATCAAGCTTATTATGATAGTCATTATTTACACAATCATGTTACTTGTTATAAAAACTGTAACGTTACTGCTATACTACTTGCTGGTGTGAACGCTACAGCGCCTGCACTGCAACCTTCATTAGAAGCATGTCTTGGGTTCGATTCCCACACAGGGTTTATATTGCAAACTTTAAAAAAAAAAAAAAAAAAAATCAATGTATTTTATTAGTGTAACAAACACACTTTTTATTGGAAAATGATAACTGATATGAATGACACTTTCATTGAACATACATACTTTTGCACACATGACTTTAACATGCATACCATATATATTGATGACAGTTTCAGTATTTGTGGTATACTGTTGATGAAATAATATTAAATCATGATCAAGTTTGGATATGTCAATTGCATTATGCTGAATGAATTATATTTTTTAAAAATTTCACTTTCATTTATGTGGCAGATTGCAGTTGAATATATGTAGCACCTGGGAGGGGCACTCATTCTTTCTGATCGGGGTAGGATCAGCTTGGTAGAATACCAGAAGGAAAATATAAACTAGACCACACTATTATGAGGCTCTGTAGCACAATAACGGCTTGAATACCAGAAGGAAAATATAAACTAGACCACACTATTATTTTGTTTCATTAAATACAGGTGGTAAACTATACTTAAACAGGGTAGATCTAGAATACACAGTGACGGCAAGTGGTTTGCATTGCCCGTTAATTAAAACAATAAACACAGAATTACAATTTAAAACTAAAGGGCAGTGCGGCTCAACACCTGCACGGAGACTCGCCTCCCAAATATTTATATATATATATATATAATATATAAATATAGATCTATATTATATCTATATATATAGAGTCTATATATATATATAGTAAAAAAACGCAAGGTACCCCATCTCCAGCACTCCTCTAAAACCCCAATGCCTTTAAAAATACTAGTTTAAAATGACATACATGACAAAATGGAGACCAAAAGTGCAGGCAGTGAGATAAGCCATTAAATTTGTTGGCTCTTTCTTTCCTATTTGTCTTCCTACCACCCATGAATCAAAAACACAAGCCAAGTTTCAAGAAACCATTGGGGCAAGGTTGTCCTGGAAGAAAACTTGCTTCCTTCTGCTCTGACAATGTTTCCCAACTCTGAGGATTGGTTTTTCCAGTAGGACAATGCTCCATGCCACATAGCCAGGTCAATCAAGATGTGGATGGAGGACCTCCAGATCAAGACCCTGTCATGGCCAGCCCAATCTTCAGACCTAAACCCCTTTGAAAACCTCTGGAATGTGATCAAGAGGAAGATGGATGGTCACAAGCCATCAAACAAAGCCGAGCTGCTTGAATTTTTGCGCCAGGAGTGGCATAAAGTCACCCAACATCAATGTGAAACACGCATGAAAGCTGTGCTTGAAAATCAGAGTTATTTCACAAATATTGATTTCTGAACTCTTCCTAAGTTAAAACATGAGTATTGTGTTGTTTAAAAATGAATCTGAACTTATTTTCTTTGCATTATTCGAGGTCTGACAACAGTGCATCTTTTTTGTTATTTTGAGCAGTTGTCATTTTCTGCAAATAAATGCTCTAAATGACAATAATTTTATTTGGAATTTGGGAGAAATGTTGTCAGTAGTTTATAGAATAAAACAAAAATGTTCATTTTATGATTAAACAGCATGATCATTACACAGGTGCACCTTGTGCTGGGGACAATAAAAGGCCACTCGACAAATGTGCAGTTTTGTCACACAAAACAATGCCTCAGATGTCTCAGTTTTGAGGGTGCGTGCACTTGGCATGCTGACTGCAGGAATGTCCACCAGAGCTGTTGCCAGAAAATTGAGTGTTCAATTCTCTGCCATAAGCTGCCTCCAACGTCGTTTTAGAGAATTTGACAATACGTCCAACCGGCCTCACAACCACAGACCACGTGTCACCACGTCAGCCCAGGAACTCCACATCCGGCTTCTTCACCTGTGGGATCGTCTGAGACCGGCCACTCAGACAGCTGATGAAACTGTGGGTTTGCGCAACCGAAGAATTTCTGCACAAACTGTCAAAAGCCGTCTCAGGGAAGCTCATCTGCGTGCTCGTTGCCCTCACCAGGGTCTTGACCTGACTGCAGTTCAGCGTCATAACCGACTTCAGTGGGCAAATGCTCACCTTCGATGGCCACTGGCACGCTGGAGAAGTGTGCTCTTCACGGATGAATCCCTGTTTCAACTGTATGGGGCAGATGGCAGACAGTATGTATGGCAATGTGTGGGCGAGCAGTTTGCTGATGTCAGTGTTGTGAACAGAGTACCCCATGGTGGAGGTGGGGTTATGGTATGGGCAGGCATAAGCTACAGACAACTAACCCAATTGCTTTTTATCAATGTCAATTTGAATGCACAGAGATACTGTGACTAGATCATGAGGCCCATTGTCGTGCCATTCATCTGCTGCCATCACCTCGTGTTTCAGCATGATAATGCACGGCCGCAAGTATCTGTACACAATTCCTGGAAGCTGAAAATGTCCCAGTTCTTCCATGGCCTGCATACTCACCAGATATGTCACCCGTTGAGCATGTTTGGGATGCTCTGGATCGATGTGTATGACAGTGTGTTCCAGTTCCTGCCAATATACAGCAACTTCGCACAGCCATTGAAGAGGAGTGGGACAACAATCCACAGGCCACAATCAACAGCCTGATCAACTCTATGCGAAGGAGATGTGTTGCGCTGCATGAGGCAAATGGTGGTCACACCAGATACTGACTGGTTTTCTGATCCATGCCTCTACCTTTTTTTTTTTTTTTTTTTTTTTAAGGTATTTGTGACCAACAGATGCATATCTGTATTCCCAGTTATGTGAAATCTATAGATTAGAGCCTAATGAATTTATTTCAATTGACTGATTTCCTTATATGAACTGTAACTCAGTAAAATCTTTGAAATTGTTGAATGTTTTATTTATATTTTTGTTCAGTGTAGATTGCATCTGCATAGTCAAATAAAGGAATTACTGTTGTCTACCCTAATGACAGTGGTCAAATCTATGTCTATCCACAGACCCCGATACTCTTCCATGTGTTCTAGAGCAGAGGTAGGCAACATTGGATCTTCAAGTTAATTCCTTTGCAAACCTGGTCAATTTAATAGTTAAGGGTCTGAGTAGATCAAAGTCTTGCAAATCTATGGCCTAGTAAAAGCAGGGAAAGTTAATTTCCCATCATGCTAGATTAAATCAAAAGATTGAGTTTATTTAAAACAACAAAAATAGTTAAACTATTGTGAGCTTAAACTATTGTATCATCTTCAAAAAAAAAAGGTGTAGACTGTTGGTTTTTGATTGTATGGATGTCATTAAATATAAGTTCTATGGCCAATTGCATAAAACACCTGAAGTTACATTTACCCATAGTTTTCCTTCCTTAAGTGTTTCAGGTCGAGCTGGGTCACAGCCTTTCAATTTTAGAATAATTTAATACTCCGGAGTCTTAGATGACAGATACTGTAAATGTACATATCTGCTATCTAAAATCTTACATTGTGGTTAATGACTGTTAATATGAAGCAGTGTAAGGTCTGTGTGCTTATTGAATACAACCAAGAATAAGTAGAAACGTTTAACATATGGTGGTTAGGAACATCACCTATTGTCTTCAACCCAATGAAGGCTGATCCCATATCATTACCAAGACTATCACAGAAGATCCTGCTCTACATCAATGGAACCTATTCAGAAACTGGATGCTTAGATCAGTAACATACATATCGGCTCAGGGCAGTTTCTTTGAGTTTAAAGACAGTAAGGGGCTGAAGAATCATCCAGTCACAGTAAAAGATGAAAGCCTTCAGGATCCAGCAGGGAACCACATTTACTTTGTGGGTGAGTAAGACTTCATCTAAGGCGCTTTATAGTCATCACTCTTGAGCAGTTGTTTCATCAGATGTTTCCACCTGTTTTGGACACACAGGTCAGGAAACCAAGAGGGCAAGAGATGGCTGTCACACCATAACAATATTCAATGAAGGGCATTGTAACTGTGTTTGACTGCTTCACTATTATTGAGGTCATGTTCATTTTGAAAATAAGAACAGTTTAAAAAGCATGTATTTTCTTATATAATAGTACCGTTAAACAGGATACAGCAAAAATATATGTATAATATGTGTAAATATACTCTTTTTTTAAAGCTGTGGTTTAGGGATATGTATGTTAAATGAGGTGAGGCTAGGTTTTAAAAAAGAAAGTGAATAAAAAATGTAATTCTACTTTTATCTCATTTAAATACTTTGTAAAGATGAAGTAATGCCAGGGTCTGACAGATGAAGTAATGCCAGGGTCTGACAGAGCTTCATTAGAACATTTCACAGGAACAGTTTCTTCAGTTATTCTCTATATCCAAGACTATAGACTGTGGGAGTACATGGAATATTTGCCAGACAAATAAATTGAATTCCAGGTTAAAAATGCCTCGAGCAAAAAACAACTATAAGATGGAGCCATCAGAAGCCATCACAGATGGTTTTTGCATTGGAAGGTGTCATTTACCAAATGGAATAGATGGTAAATAGCTATCTTTATTTAGACTAAGTACAGCATACTTTACATGGGCTACTTTCAATGTAATGGTCATCTTTAAAATGACTTTTCTGCTGTCCCAAGGGCAATCAAAGAACTCATCAGTGGGAATTAGCTCAGCCTTGCCCTGCCTTGCCCCAGGGTTAATTACCAGAAGTAACTGTTTTAGGATACCTTATTGCTGAAATGAACAGTAGAGTTTAGAACATACTCATTACTGTGAGCAGAATTCAGTACTGGTATTGATTTTAATCCTGATTTCTCATTTTGGATGGCTAACTGTTGATAGTAAAAGTTGTCAACCAAGAGACATGTCCCTGCATTCTGTAATGTAACTTATTCTGAAAGAGTACTGCGATATAAGACTTGCCAGCTATATGTTCCAAGATCAACTGAGTCCATTGATGTTCAGAATTCTCTCAGATGAGTTTTGATTTTGATATGGTGGCAGCTAATTAGTGACAGCAAAATTATGCTTCAGAAATAATGTTAAACTGTGTTCAGGACCGCAGTGACAGATCTCAAAGCCGGAGACTCAAGTTTAGAAAGCAATTACAGTTATTTATAAAGGTACCTTGTGGTGAAAAAAAAAATAACAAAACTACCCCTGAAGAGATTTCATCTTATTTTGTCACTTGGTTGCCAGTGCTCTTCTAACCATCTCTTGACAGCTTTAGCTAATTTAATGTCAGTCCCCAATTCAGCGTCTCTTATAGAGAGCTGAGCTGATCCTTGAACAGTAGCTAAAAGACCACTGAGATGGCAGTCCTGACACTGAGTCTTACCATGACGATTACACACAATCCTCTTGGCTTTTCCTGGAGAAGCAATTACAATTTCAGAGGTTGAAATTAAAATCCCCTATGGGACGTAATAGAGTAACAGAGACTGTCAAAGTGATTTCAAGCTGTTGATCTCCTACTGTGTTAAGAATGAAAACATATTCTCACAGAAAACGTAAAAGGTTTTTTTTTTGTTTTGTTTTGTTTTTTTTTACAAATCTGATGAATATTAATGCAAAAAAAGGTAGAAAGGCTAACAAAGAAATGGCGGTCCTGTTAAAACGGGGGCATGTTTTGACAACGGCCCATCCCTTTTATTGTCTTTACATGGGTTTGACATGAAAGAAAATGTCCACAGTTTTGATAAACTAGCTCTTTGTTTTGAAATTGCCTAATAATTGCTACTTATGTGGCTATAAAATGGTTAGCTATTTACTGCATGAATACATTTGCTAGACAAGACATAGCTCTTACAGTATTTATCTCATACAGTGCTATTAATATATATATATATAATATATATATATATATATATATATATATATATATATATATATATATATATATATATATATAATATATATATATATATATATATATCCCATTTAACGGGTAATTTATACGATATCGTAGAATAGCTAATAAATATTCTTAACAACAAAGACCTTTTAGAAAACATGTTTATGGTCTGTATTATACAGTATGTTGTGAAGGTAGTACAGTGTTACAAAATTATTGACCAATAACATAAGCCTACATTTGATTTCACCTTCTGAAATGCTTGTTTTCTAACATTACTAGCTTATTTACTTTCACAAAAATACTTTCTTTTTTTTTAATAGTTTTTTTTTTTAAACTATCAAGTTAGTTGAGAAATTAATACACACTATCAATCAATCTTTATTTTATATAGCACCTTTCATAGTGGACCACCATCACAAATCCCTTCACAAGATGCAGTAACAAGAAGAAAATCCTTAATACTTTAGATATTTAGAAATGCATAATACATACTAAACAGTTGGAAAAAAAAAAGCGTAATACATTAAATACAGTGGAAAGTGCATAATACATGATAGTATCATGATACATGAAATAGTAGCAGCAATACAGCAGCTAATAGCAGATATCAGGCTTCAAAGCTAGAGCTAGCTATACTGTAGTTGTGGTCTTTGGTAATATAACATATGAATCATCATTCATAAATACATTTTCACTGAGGAATATCATATTTTTCAAACATACTGTACATTATTTTACAAATATACATGATGTGTCAAAGAGATATATTGAGGGTATTGAATGATCGTTCATGGTATATGGTTTTTGTTTGCCGCAGGAGGATGTCCCAGTAAACCACACGTGTTAAATAAAGATTTACACATAATAAAAGTGTATTTGATATATATATATATATATATATATCTAGTATATATATATATATATATAATATATATATATATATATATATTAGAAAAAAAATCAGAAACCATGAAGTTGTCACCTCGGTAGTCTTTATTCTTAAATACTTTTCACCTGAGCCTGCACTTCTGCAAAATCATATCTGCATATACAGAATAGACTGGGTTATAACATTAAACATTAGCTTAAATTTTCTTGTGGAACAAAACATAAATCTGTAAATTAAATATAAGTACAGGATGGTCTCCCCTTTTAAGGGTGTTCTTATTTGGGTAGCTGTTATAATATGATTAATGTTAGTTGTTCATGTGATGAGGAAGACATTTTGTTAGTGGCATGCATTCTGTTCATCAGAATGCCAGGAAAGGGGCGAAATAACAGCCCACTTGCTTTCCCATGTGTCCAGCCAGCACGTTTTGATCAGCATACACTGCCTGTAGGATACACAGCCATGCAGCAGGTACAACCAACCTCTAGACGTCACATGTCGTTGACCTAAGTAGGGCTTTGTCAGAGCCATACAAAGATTTTTGCATTAAAATAGTCAAGGTTCGACAAGTCTCTCTGGAAGTAAAAATTTCAAGCCACTTTTTATTTTCTGTTTTCACAGCTGTCATGCATGCCACCCTGCAGGAAGGCATCAGTTTGATGAGGTGAGCTGATGGCTCAGCTGACATGCTCAGGTAACTCTTGTTGTGGCTGTACCATTAGTTTGCGAAGTGGTCAGGGACCTTGCTGTTTTGTACAGTTCAGTGACAAGTTTAAGTTTTATGGAGCCATTAGCAGTGGCACAAAATGCTTGCCCCTAGACCTCAAGGCAGTCAAGGGAGTTTTCACTCTTGACAGAGAACCACATTTAAAGTAATGCTTAGTCCCGCTGAGAACATTTTTTACAGTTAAAGATAAAATAAAAGGTCCTTATTTACTATAGCGTTGCCACCATGGGTTACAGTTTTCAAAGCCAACACCAAGTGAGGTGTATCTTCCAAAGTACCTGCCAGTTTAATTACATTTCTCTAACACACAGTTTCACACTTTCTGCAATAAGAGATGTAGTTAAGCATAGCATGACCCTATGGCTGATTCTGTTTAGGAACAGAGGAGATCGGAGGGAGCTCAATAGCAGAGTAGATTAAAGAAACAAGTTTTAACCTTCACCCTTTAAATCCTGCACTGCAAAGTTCCCTTGATCTGGTCCAATGTTTCTCTGCAGTCCTGACTAAGATTCCTTCAGCTAGTGAAAATTTAAAATCAGTGGAGTCGTGGAAGCTGCTGCTTCTGGCTTTCTGTTTGATTTCAAGCTGGTGTTGCAAAGCTCTTTGATGGACAAGCCATACAAAGAAAAGCCCAAGTTAGAGAGATGCATCTATACCCCTGTTAGCTCTTGCCAGGCAGGCTTGAGATGCGTTGGCTGTTGTCAGCTATAAAGATACTGTCGGCAGGTTTATAACAGCAGGCTTCATAACCGTAAGAACAGTCCTTCATTTTTGTAAGCCTGGCTGGTGCAGTACAAATGCTTTTGCCAAAGACTGGCTTTCTTCATATGAAGGGGGAAAAAAATGAATGTGATCATTATTTATTTTGACTTGA
Source organism: Polyodon spathula (assembly GCF_017654505.1). Lineage (NCBI taxonomy): Eukaryota > Metazoa > Chordata > Actinopteri > Acipenseriformes > Polyodontidae > Polyodon > Polyodon spathula. Next base: position 70,958,400 of record NC_054537.1, read on the forward strand.
GTTCTATGTCGTCAGTAAACATTTATCCCCAATATTGTTCAGTACCCTGAAAGCTGACTGCACACTAAAACTTGTCCTAACATTCAAATGTGTTTGTAATTCACTTTAATTCACAAGTTGCATAAGTGCATGAAATATTTATATATTCATTTGAGACGGTGGTAATAGCATTATTGTTGAGAGCTATAGTTAAGTGACCATGCTATTTTTGTTCTGTGTGGCAGGCTGGCGAGTGGATAGAGGCCCAGAGACAGACTGCAGTTCAAAAAAATAACTATTTTATTATAAATAAACAAAAATAAAGTGCACAAGGGCAAAATAACAGATACTCAAACACAAATAAAGCAAAAACAAAACTCACAAAAATAAAGTTTCCAGGCTGGGCAATGCCTTCACTGGATTTAGAAAATTCAAAAACCACAAAACAAACACCAACCTGCTTCCTCAGCTCCCTCTCCAAATGAGAAGCAGAGGCCTCCTTTTATATCAGGTGGCTGGGCGCTGATTGATCGTTAATCAACCTAATCAACTAATCAACCCCAGCCACCTGAACATAATAAACCCAGGCAGGCAGGGGAAGTTAACCCCATCCCTGCCAATTTAAAGGGCAGAGCTTTGCTCTGCCACACACCTCCCCCCATGTACAACGTACACCGGCCGCAATCGGCCAACTCCCCCCTTCCCCCCACCCTCCCCCCCCCCCTCCCCCCAAGAGTCCAATTATGTCCCTTGGGTGGGCTGTTATGGTGGGTGGTGGTGGGCGGGGTTGATGTCGGAGCCCCCAAGCCTTCTTTGGTTGAGGGGGCCCCGAATCTCCAAGGTAGCACGGCGACGGCGGCCCGGCTCCCTCTGGTGGCGGAGGCGGCGACGGCGGCCCGGCTCCCTCTGGTGGCGGAGGCGGCGACGGCGGCCCGGCTCCCTCTGGTGGCGGAGGCGGCGACGGCGGCCCGGCTCCCTCTGGTGGCGGAGGCGGCGAGGCGGCGGCCCGGCTCCCTCTGGTGGCGGAGGCGGAGGCGGCGGCCCGGCTCCCTCTGGTGGCGGAGGCGGCGGCGGCGGCCCGGCTCCCTCTGGTGGCGGAGGCGGCGACTGCGGCCCGGCTCCCTCTGGTGGCGGAGGCGGCCCCTCCCTCTCGGGCTCTGAGAGCGGCGGCGGCTCCTCCCTCTCGGGCTCTGAGAGCGGCGGCGGCTCCTCCCTCTCGGGCTCTGAGAGCGGCGGCGGCTCCTCCCTCTCGGGCTCTGGGAGCGACGGCGGCTCCTCACCCCTCTCTGGCTCTGGGAGCGACGGCAGATCCTCCTCCCTCTCTGGCTCTGGGAGCGACGGCAGATCCTCCTCCCTCTCTGGCTCTGGGAGCGACGGCAGATCCTCCTCCCTCTCTGGCTCTGGGAGCGACGGCAGCCCCTCACCCCTCTCTGGCTCTGGGAGCGACGGCAGATCCTCCTCCCTCTCTGGCTCTGGGAGCGACGGCAGATCCTCCTCCCTCTCTGGCTCTGGGAGCGACGGCAGATCCTCCTCCCTCTCTGGCTCTGGGAGCGACGGCGGCTCCTCACCCCTCTCTGGCTCTGGGAGCGACGGCGGCTCCTCACTCCTCTCTGGCTCTGGGAGCGACGGCAGATCCTCCTCCCTCTCTGGCTCTGGGAGCGACGGCAGATCCTCCTCCCTCTCTGGCTCTGGGAGCGACGGCAGCTCCTCACCCCTCTCTGGCTCTGGGAGCGACGGCAGCTCCTCACCCCTCTCTGGCTCTGGGAGCGACGGCAGCTCCTCACCCCTCTCTGGCTCTGGGAGCGACGGCAGCTCCTCACCCCTCTCTGGCTCTCGGGAAGGCGGCTCACCCCTCTTTATTGGAGTGACCGGGGCATCTCCCATGTCTACCGCCAGGTAATTAACCACCATGAGGGCAACCTCTGGGAAGGAGGCCGGGTGGTGTTGTTCCTCCCACTGTTCCCACCTCTCCCCATCTCGATGCCACAGCGTGTTGATAACTATGGGGAGATCGTGGACGAGGTCTGCCTCAGGGTGCATCAACCAGTCCCAGATCTCCTGGGACGGTGGTGAAGGTGGTGGTGCTGGAGGTAGTGGGGTGGCCCCTGATGCCCGGGGTGAACACTGCACCTCTTCCTGGGCCTGGTTGTAGGGGCATCCTGCCCAGTTGTGGCCGTCCTCCTCACACCGGCCACACCAGTTTGCCGGTGGCACATCTGGGCAGGACCGCCAACGATGGTCCTCCTTCCCACACCAGGAACACCAGGGGAAGAGGCTGGCCGGGTCCTCCAGCGGTGGCTGCAGCAGCTTACATTTCTTCAGCTGCTGCTTGTCCTGCCTTTTCCACTGTCTGCTCTTTCCCATTTTTTTTTTTTTTCAAAAAAAATAAATAAATACTGCTCTGAGCCTCTAGGTGGCGCTATCCCACTTCTGACACCAAATGTGGCAGGCTGGCGAGTGGATAGAGGCCCAGAGACAGACTGCAGTTCAAAAAAATAACTATTTTTATTATAAATAAACAAAAATAAAGTGCACAAGGGCAAAATAACAGATACTCAAACACAAATAAAGCAAAAACAAAACTCACAAAAATAAAGTTTCCAGGCTGGGCAATGCCTTCACTGGATTTAGAAAATTCAAAAACCACAAAACAAACACCAACCTGCTTCCTCAGCTCCCTCTTCCCAAATGAGAAGCAGAGGCCTCCTTTTATATCAGGTGGCTGGGCGCTGATTGATCGTTAATCAACCTAATCAACTAATCAACCCCAGCCACCTGAACATAATAAACCCAGGCAGGCAGGGGAAGTTAACCCCATCCCTGCCAATTTAAAGGGCAGAGCTTTGCTCTGCCACATTCTGCCTTATAAATATGATTGAAGTGCTATTGGAAATGTATTATGGGTCAATTGGGAGCTATCACAGTACAGTCTTTTACAAACGAGAGGAGGCCATTCGGCCCATCTTGCTCGTTTGGTTGTTAGTAGCTTATTGATCCCAAAATCTCATCAAGCAGCTTCTTGAAGGATCCCAGGGTGTCAGCTTCAACAACATTACTGGGGAGTTGATTCCAGACCCTCACAATTCTCTGTGTAAAAAAGTGTCTCCTATTTTCTGTTCTGAATGCCCCTTTTTCAGATGTACTCAGTAGTAAAAGGAACTTCTTTTAACAAGGGAGAACTGTATTATTATTTTCCATCTGCTTTCATCAGCTCAGATTAAGTGGCAGCATCAAGCCTTCTTTGTTGTTTGCTTGGTGGGGAGGGGGGGTAGGAGTTTCTCAACAATAATAAGCCTATGGCTGGTTTCACAAGCAGTAAGAAATCGAATTACACTGTTTCTACACTCCCAAATAATAAATAAATAAATGTCTAGTTTGATCCTGTTATCAGGCTGTGTCAATAAAGTGTTTATGCCAACTACTGTATTTAGTTTCTCACAGAAAGCTCATCCAGTCTAGAATGGAAAGGAATAGGTGCATATAATCAGATGAGACAAAGAGGAACAGTGGACCCTATCCAGATTACAAGTTGTTAGAGCAATTAAAAGGCATTTTTACATATAAGAAAAATCCCTACAACCAGTAATAAAAATGATGTCTCCTTCCTCTGTGAACCAAAAATATTTATTGGCATATTTTCAACACGGCATCTAGAGAGAGTGCACATTTTTATGGATGGTACATGTCTGCAAATATTGCTGACTAGAGCACATTAACAGTCTGTACTTTTCCAATTGTTTTCTTAAATTTAAGATAAGAAGACAACCTGTCTCACGGGCCACTGGTTGAGCTCTGGGGAGTAAAGACAAGGCAAATACTTTCTTCATTAGGCCTGATAGTTTTTTTTCCCCCTCGTGATTTATCTCATGATGAATGATATTACCCTCCTTACAATATTGCTGCAAATTACAACCTTGCAAAAACAATGATATAATGGGAAACAAAACATTGACTGCAGATAAGACAGAGATCCATCAAGCTCTTTAATTAAAAAAAAAAAAAAAAACTCCACTAAAGCCAATGAATCAGTCCACTCCCCTTGCTGATTAACCACAGTGAAGCTGCCTGTTTCCTACTGTCCCTCTGCACACGGGAAGAGAGTTGCATTCTTATTGCATCACTTCACAATAACAAGGTTCGGAGATGTCAGGCTCAGACAGACTAATGGGTTTTGCACGCTGTCAGAGGAAGTGCATGCTTTTCTCTTTGACATTATAAAGACTTGTTCGCACTCAGCACTGTCACTGGATTACCATGTTAACAGTCCCCTTTCTACACCAGTTGTCAGTTATTAGGGCATTTTTTATTGATTTAGGTTTGCCCATGTCCTGTAAACAATCCTGATTAATAAAAAGCACTATGTAAAAATTTAATAAAACTCGATTTACTGTGTTACTCAATGCAGTAACTTTTACCCTAGTCTTTCCTAAATTCTACAGTATAAATAGACTTTTATAAATGAGTTCTATAAGCAGACAGCAAAAAAGAAATACAAGAATAATGTATGCCAAAAGTTAGGTGCATTCTCTACTTCCTTTGAACACCAAGTTCGTACTTAAATATGCACAACCTATCTAAATTAATTATCTGAAACAATTAAAGAATATTTTTGGCAAATCAGAAGATATGATAGTGTACGTAAAAAGCACTCTTATGGAAAGTTATTGGTCTAGTGGACAAACACTTTGACAAGTGTCTCTTTCTGTGTATGACGTACAATAAATATCATTTTATAATTTCATTTGATGTTCCTCAGAAGGTTGGTGTCTTACATATGCCCACGTGGAAAATAAAAATAAAGGAAACCCTCTCATAATTTATTTTGGTTAAGGTATAACAAAGCTTTTCATGTCTGACCTGCAGCCGCAAGTACTAGCAGGAGCATGTCGGTTTTGCGCATTCCCTTCAGACAAAATTAAATTAGAGGAATAAACAAACCTAGCAGCCAGCAAGTGCTGGTTAGTGTAACATTTAACTTGATGATTGTAGAACTTAAATTCTTAAAATGTCTTTGCTAATTGTATTTTCCCACATGTTTCACTTCTTACACATACTTACTTTTATATCTGTGATTATTGGTTTAAGAAGCAATTTAAGAGGCCTGGCCTGGGTAATTTGTTGATTGGGCTAGTGAATGTGCTTGTGTGGTGTTTTAGTAGCTGTAGTCTATCCTGCTGCTAGTTTTCTTTGCAGCTTTGTTTTTTTTTTTTTTTTTTTTTTTTTTTGAGAACAGGCCTTCAGCACATTGAGTGTACATTCATTTACTTTGGATAAACCTAGAAAACAGCTTTTGTGTACATAAACATTTCTTGCACCTAAAGGCTATGCCACCTACACTGATGACCAAAGGGACATTTCCCCTGTTGTGAGAAGCTTACCTACCAATAAAATGTCACCCCCTTGATAGTTAGATACCCTCCAAGAAGAAATGGGACAGATGAATAATGAATGTACAGTGCGTCCCTTTTATAAGGTGGCCCTTTATACTGCGGAACAGGTTATAAAAGGTGGTACGGTCATGGCTCCCATTTCCCCATAATGCCATTACACTAACACTAGTATTCTCATTATAAGGCAGAACACAAACAGCATGGTCTCTTAACTATGGCTCCCGCGTTATAAAGGTGGAGCACTGTACTACTGTGAATGGCATGATCATCAACATTGCAAAAATATATTTTTGGGCAAAGTTGAAGAACAACGATCTGAAACCAGATACTGGTATAAAACTCACAAAGGTTTTTAGAACATGGAAAAATAGTTTCACTATCGAGGGCAAGCGAGTGGAAAGGTAAAATGAGCATTGTGTGTTTTTTTTTTTTTAAATTACAGCAAATGCAGTGCATCGGACGCACAATTACATTCAGCAACTTTTTAAACTTATTTACTGCCTTTATACCAACAAACATCAATGATTGTGTCCCTCCTGAGCCTTAGCAGTGATGCAAGTTGTTTTGCATCCCAGTCATAGTGGACGGCACTGTATTTGCAAGGGATGTTGCAAATTAGAAACACCCAGTCTGATCATTTGATCACTATCATAATGCAGTTGCAGTGGAGATCTGGTACAATAGGTTGATGCATTTGTTTTTGTAGTTTAAGAGAACATCTGTCACAAAAGGTGTTGAAAACAAAAATACGTCTTTACTCTTGAGTGAGCAGACTTTATTAATAACTTATCTTTTGAAGAATGAGATTAAATTTTTACTGATTTTGATAGATTACAGAAAGCAAGGCAAGAAATAGTGATCAATTCCCGGATACAGGTTAAATTAGTTTTTCATGAGCTCTGGCACTAAAGGATAAAAGAAAACAAGTGTTGTGAGTGAGATTAAAGCCACAACACATGTGAAGACTGCCAGTATAAATAGACAAACCAATAACATTTACATTAGCTCAGACATTTCAATTTAGGCTGGCAAATGAAAAGGTGCCGTTGGTTTATATGGTTTCAAGAATGTTTATATGCTGTTAGTTAAGCAGTAAAGGCTACAGCCTGACCAGGGACTGATGTTCACCTCTGGAAAGGATGTTCACCTCAAGCAGGACTGACAGCTGTTTACCTAACCCCAAAGAAGTGGAGTTCGGGCGGCGGGAGCTAGAGCTTTTCTAATTTCAGCCTGTCAATCATCATTAATCTCTATGTCAATCATCATCTAAATCCTATTTAAAGCTTAGTCATATCTATCTCTCTTGTCAAGTGTTTTGCTTTTGGATACACCATGACCCGTTCATTTGCTTGAATTTTAAATTTGTCATCAGATGATTCTTCAGCATGGACCAACTGCCTGACAACTCGAGCCAGAAACCATCCCTGCTGGATTCTCCTCAAAACCTCTCCTTCACATTTACAGATTGAAATCCAGTGCCTTCTACTTCTTATACCAACTTCTACCCAGCAACCAGACCTTCTGTCCCGGCACTACGGAGATCAAAATACTCCCGCCAGCAGTCTCCAGAGCAGCTATTTTATAAAGATTGGCCGCTTGCCAAACCTTTAAAAACCCTGCATGATAACAACATCAACATCCCAGCTGGAAGCGATGGTATGGCGATGTTTAAAATGTACTGTACCTTCATATCTGCTACACCCATGTTCCCTCCTTCTTGCAGACATACTTCAGCAAAACCACCAGCTCAGAGTCCCAGGACAGGCAGCCGTCACTGCCACTCTCCAGTCATGGTGCCTGCCTCCTCTCTCAGCACATCCGTTCAGCAACCTGGAGACAGCCAAAACAGATCCAATTTTTCAACTTCAACAGCATTTTTGAGGACGTGAAGTCCCTCATACGTCCCATTGCCTTTTCATTTGTTCAATCAATACATGGCTCAATGATATTAACAAACAAGTCTCTTCCAACTCTGCAGCAATCGTCATTTCTCCAGGCTCAACACTCGCCACTTTCACCCCAGCCACTGTCTCTTCTGGTCCAGCACTTCCAGTCCCTGCAGCTGATGTCCCCACCTACAACCTGGCAATAGCTGCTCTCTACGTTCCACAGCAAGCTCCTGTTGTCAGAAATCACACTCTGGCTCCTCATGTCAGACAGCAAAGATAACAAGATTCCGCCAGCTGATCCCAGCAGCAGCTCCAGTCCCATTGCTGGTCCCACTATTCCAGCACCTGGTGTTCAACTAAACTCAGCTCTATGCAAGCTCCTTCAATCTGCCAGAAACTACATGGCTTTAGTTCTCGCTTCATCCACAAGACCATCTTACACCACAGGCTGGATCTTCTATTCAGACTTCTGTGCTCAAAATCGGATTCTTCCTGTTCTGTTCAATCAAGACTGGATCCTCGCTTTCATCGCTGACGCAAGAGAGTCTCTCCATCTGGCTCCAGCCACAATTAAATCATAATTATCAATTATTGGCAGTTCCTTCCCCCATCTTGCTGTCCATTCCGGTAGTCCACCTGACACTGCAAAGAATCATGAAACGCTTAGCCCCATTTTCCACATCGCGGCTACCTGTATCTGTGGACATTTTATTCAATTGAATACAAGTCCTTCAAAATGTCGTCTTCAATCCTTTCAGTGACCAACTCATGGAGACAATGTGTTTAACCGGATTTCTCAGAGTTCACAGTTGCCAGTTTTCCCCCATCGGCATCCATTCCTGCGACCTCTCACTGGTTCCCGGATCCCACTTAATTGTCCTACTACGCACTTCCAAGAAAGATCAACTCGGTCAAAGCCACTTCATTCATCTGTCAAAGATCAACCTTCCTCTCTGCCCTTACAGCTCCATGTCTAGATACCTCACATGCAGAAAACCCCTCCTCCCATCAGACCTGTTTTTTTGTGGATCCTTCCCGTTCAGTTGTATTGAGACATTGGTTCTCTTCCCACCTGCCCTCTCTGATCTCCAAGGCAGGCCTCCCGCCCCAGTTCTACACCCCTCACTCCTTCAGGATAGGCGCAGCAACATCAGCAGCCAAGGCGAGAATCAACCAGCATCTCATCAAGAGTCTGGGGTGCTGGTCCTCTTCAGCAGTTGACTTGTACATTCACTCTTACATTTCTGACATTTCCACAGTCCAACAAAGTATTACTAGCTTGCCCAGAGTGGGGGCTATCTCTTCACCAGGACCACCAGGGGTTTCCCCCCACGAAGGGGGTTTTCCTCTCCACTGAGCTAGAGATATAGGTAAAGTTATACACACATAATCCATACATCTATCTAACCCTTTTTTTATTGTCTCGTGTGTTTTTCCTATGCATTGGCACTTGGTCTCTTGTTTGTCACACGGTTTTGGGGAACTTTTATGGAGCCGGGGGTCCTTCCTTTGGGAGGCAAGCGATCTCACTACCCCAACCTCAGGTCAGGCTATGTCACCTCTGCTGTGTGCTTGGTGCTCAATGTCCCAACTAACCTTTCTACCCTCTATCTATTTTCGGATTGCTGTAGCAAGCAGCTCTCAAATAAACTACTTTTCTGTCTGTTCAATTTTCAGGTTTGCATCCACTACCTATTCCACCCACATGGGATTCAGGTTTGCATCCGCTACCTATCCTCAAGGGGTGCTGTGCACAATCTTGGAGGCCACGCCTCTCTTCATACAGCAAGACAACCTCTTTTATATGTTTTCTCTAGAGGACTCTCCTCTACCATCCCAATCTACGATCTAACAAGCTATTCTAACAGCCCGAGCTCCCATCCAGTGAACTATGCAGCTGATGGAATTGCAAAATCACTATCATTTCTGGAACGACTTTGTTTGCTACAATTTCTTGAATACAACAAACATACATTCAGTTAAAAAAAATAAAGCAATTAAAGCATTTAGCTGGATGGTAAGTCAGCGGCTTTACTAAGTTTACACACAATTTCATCCATTAGCTTTATGAAGTGGGTCATGTAATTTTAATTACATTTTGGAAACCCATCGTAATGTAATGCAGAAAACAACTATTCAGGCATTTTCATCAATTATCCTGTTGTGTACACCTAGTGCATTCTGTGGGTGCATGTGAAATGTTATCATTTTCTTAGTTAGTTAAATGTATGCTGCACTAGTGAAAATGCCAGATTCTCTCCACGGAAAACAATGTGGTCTCATCTGAAAAGCTCAGATACTATCAATGACTAATGCACTGTGCTTTGCATTTGAAGAAGGGGCTCTCAACTCATGAATTAACTGTATTGAAGTGCCATTTAATTGCTCTGCAGCATGTAAAATAAAAGCAAGGTCTAGCAATATCTGCTATTTCCAGTCTGATTTATATGCTGCTGTTCCAGTTTGTGGGGGGAATACCAGAAAAGGGGGGGGGGGTGTTGGCAATGCATCCAGACATGGAGTTGTTGATTTTGATTAGTAATCTGATTGCTAAAAATATTTAATATGTAAATTGATATCAGTATGACAAGCCTGTATTTTTAATCAAAACTGAGAATCAATTTTAGCATTCCTACTGGGGTAATGTCTAAAATGCAGAGCAGGGAATATCATGTTTTAAAAAAAGAGAATTTGAGATTAGGGAGAGAGAGAATGACATTCACCACTGGATTTGTAAAATGTGGGGAGGATAATAGATGAGATCCAGTATAAGAAAAGAAGCTCATCGCCAGGTTGTAACCAGAATACAATATGTAACAAGGCACTGACAGGCTAAAAAAAAAAAAAAAAAAAAAAAAAAAGTCTTGTCAAAACAACAATCCATGAGGGAGACACAATTGTATACATTGCTGTTCAGTTAAAGAATGGTGCAGCTTTGACTGAACAAAAAAAAAAAAAAAAAGCATATCAGGATTCTAAGCCAAATGCATCCTGTCCATTTTTATTGAAGTTGCAGTAACACTGAAATCAAGTTTCAATTACAGTGTAATGAAAATGTATATGAATTTAAAAGTACTGGCCATTTTATTGGAAATACGGTTGTAAGTGAACTTTTAAAAAGTATACATTGCAAATGAACTGCACTTCAAACTTGCATGTCCCATATTCATCACGGGTGTTTTTAAACCACAAAAGCAAGGCGTCCTCAACATCAGGTATTGAGCAAATCGGAAACGCTGAAGACATGCATCCACAGTTTGCTGTTCATAGGCCTGTATTATTGTACCACAGTTTTTAAAATGGTTGACAAAGTGTTTGCAGGAATATTGAAATCTGCAGCAAATCTTTTTTTTTTTTGGATGGTGGTGCATTATTCACTGCTTTCAACACCTTCGTTTTTGTCTAAGGCACTCTTCCACGCAACTTCATAGAAATGGCATTGTTGTGTGAGCACTATGGCAACTTTAAATGCATCATAGGATCAGTAGTCTCAAATCAGCACTAAAATACAGAAAAAAGCGCTAATCTGGATGTAAGTCAATACACTTCCCAATATCCTTTACACTCAGCTGTTCGAACTAGGGTGATCCATTTTATTCAAATATTTCATCCTTGGGGTGGGGGGCTCCAAAATAATTTGCACTTACAGGAAATGTGTGTTCAGCGAGTGTGTACTATTAGAAGTCATTTATAATAAGCAATGGGAAAATTTGTAGTATCAGGAAATTCATCTGATGCGTTCATTTTAATGAGAATTGACTGTCAGAAATTAATTAGTTCGGAGACTGATACATATACTGTACCATGTACTAGGTGTGAGATTGAACAAGTAATGTCGGTCTCCCATCAATTTAAATATCCTAATAATGATGTGTAGGATGCCAAATTAGAATCAGAAACAATATCCATTAATGAATGTGCTGAAATGCAGTTTAACAGGTCATTAATGCGCTGCTTATTAGAATGCAATAATTACTTTACTGTCTGTACTTAAAATTCCCTAATGTTTATTGGTAGTATTTATGGAAAATTACATTCTTCTTGGATCAGTTAATAGCAATGAGATACTGAGGCATTAAATTTAGGGTTTTGTAAAGCTGGTAATTTGAACCTTGTTTCAAATTTGCTCAAAGAAACAACAATGACTGCATGCAGCACACCCTTCACATTCAAAACAAAAGTTGCCAGCCTCAAAACAAGTCTGTGTTTTTAATGTCTCCTTCATGGCAATCTGTAGGATCTGGGATTAGTTATTACCTCCTGTGAATGCAGTGGATCACATAAGGTCAATATAATTTGTATTCTTTCCAATCAGACTTTTGTTTTCCCAGTTACTCCTGGGGCAAAACCCAGTTCTTCCTTAATCTGCTGTACATCTCCAGGTCTCTTATTTCTGTTTTACTTCTGTTTCTATTTTTTTTTTTCTTTTAAAATGTAGTTGTCACCAATGTTTTTTACTGACTTGGGGAAACAGAGACAGACACAAGTGTCCTCCAAAACATGTCCTGCCAAGCTGTCTTTTTTCGCTCTGCAGGTCTACTACGAAGCCCCCAGACCCATTGTACCAGAGGACAACACAGATCGGAGTGGCTTCTACAGCAGACGCGCTGGTGTTCTATCGGCCACAGGAGTCGCTGGTGCATGGTGAACTGAGGATTACGCTGCCGACCTGAACCCTCCCCACCTGGGAGGCGCACAATTGGCCTTGGGAACTCCTGGCCACAATCGGAGATGGCATAACCTGGACTTGAACCAGTGATCTCCATGTTATAGGGCGCATCCTCCACTCCAAGCGGGGAACGCCTTTACTGGATGCGCCACTCGGGAGCCCCCACTTCTGTTTCTAAACATTCACCACCACAGCTATAAACACAAAAGCAGAACTATCCCTATCATAGATCCACCGTAAATGAAAAATTGTGCCATACATGTGCATGGATAAACGGATTAATAATATGGTTTCTCTACATATTACCAGAGTCTGATACTCACTAATTCTGCTTCTATTCGAAGAACATACTTTGAACCAGTTAGAATGTGTGTCTGTATAAAGGAGCACAGAGGAATGAATGAGAAAACCATACCACAATAAAATGGGGCTATGTTTAATTTCTGCTTAGTTTATTAAGAGTTTGTGGAGGTGTGTATATCTAAAAAACATGATTAATGCTGGCTTTCTCTAGCATTTTTTATCACCAGTGGTTGTAATAATCAGTGTACCACAAAAAAAAAAAAACCTAAATAATTAAAAAGGGATTTATTTACAGTAGCTCAAATGGTGTTGCTATGGGTTTCATTAGTACAGCATGAAGACCAAATAGAAGAAACTATTCAACTGTCAAATCATTTAACAGTACATGCTTACATTTAGTCTTGCTTGCAGAGGTATGTGTGAGAGTGAATTTATATCTATGATTCTACCAGTTAAACCTTGAACTTTTCTTTTATACCCTATAATTCTTGGTGTATAAAAACCCTCTTTTTGTCTTTATGCTTTTACTTCTCACGAATATTTATTGTATATTGCATAAGACAGTATGTTGGTTCTCCACGAGGCGTTACGGTTTATCAGTTCAGTTTCTTGCTGTAAAAAGTTACTGTGTTTGTCAATATGAGAAATATGTTGCAGATTGTAAACCATTATGTCATCATTTTAGACTGCCTTGAGTGTTATATTGTGGTTGAACTGGTGGATGCTAATACTTTTCAGATGAGCCTTCTATTTACCAACAAGCTAGTGAATGTGGAAACTATGTTTCTGAATTTCCACAGTAGCCAAACCACTTCCCATCACCTGCTTGTTATGGCAGATAGTCTCCCCAGATAAATAGCAAAGCCGTTATTTAGTGTTAATGAAGATGGTTTTTAACAGACAAAAGTGTACTGACAAGTCTCAAGATAAATTGCTTCATACCATTCAGTTTGTGTAGTATGCAAGGAAGAATGTTAATGCAGCAGGGTTTGAGTGGAGTAGTGTTATTAGTAGAAGGTGTGTGTGTGTGTGTGTATATATATATATATATATATATATATATATATATATATATATATATATATATATATATATATATATATATATATATATATATAAGAAGTTACATGTAGATGACCTTTATGACATACTGATGACTTTACTTTGTAGTCAATCAAAGTCTTTAGGAACTTAATTTACTAATAGATACATACAAGCCCTATATTCTACAAATGTGTAATTGTTTCTATAGGCAAATTGATTAGAAGGATTTACCAGTTTCTTCTGCTGCCCTTAGTCTGATCTACATTGCTTATATAAGGAAAGTCCGAACTGAACGCCATATTTCTCCTGGCTTTTGAAATCAGTATTGCCCATGCAGCTTGTCAACTGGTCACCAGTATTGAACACTAGGACACCAGTGTTGAAGAGATTAATTCAAGTATAGTATACCATTTTCTGCCCACGAGATTGGAAGAACTGATGCATGCCTGTATTGCCTCCTGCTGTTGGTGTTTAAGGGGCTTCCCCCAGGCTGTGTGTGATTACTGGAGGTCTTGCGTACTTGGTGTGAAGCTTTCATGTGTAGATCTGTCTTTGCCCCCTCGTACCAAAATTAATGAAAAGAAAAAAAAAGAAAACAGGTTTTTTCTTTTTAAATACATGTACATCTTCTCAACAGATGGCTAACAAAAATCGCTTTGTACTGAAATGCATACATTTTTGTGCCGTTATTTAGTTTACATCTACAGCCCTATTATGATGACGTGGAAGCCAGTGCTAGCCTTAAAACACTCAATTAGGTTTGTGTGCTTATGTGACAATAGTTGTGTTTATCTGTATTCTGCCAGCATGGACAGCATTTACATAACATGGTATTTAATGGATTGTGAGTATAATACTGCATGAACCCTAATGCCCTTTATATTATGTGACACGCTTTGAAAACAAAACACATGATTATATGTAAACACTGAGCATAAAGTATTGCATATGATAGACATAATGTATCCATAAATGTGCTGCAATATTATAATAGCGGGGCAGTCTCTTTCTCTCTCTCTCTCTCTGAGATTCAAGTCTATAAAATGACAAACTCGGGACACTAACTGTTTATGTTAGTTACACAGTTCTAACCTTTATTTCTTCAAGCACCTTAGAATCTGTTACACATACATTGCATGTTTTACTGTGGCAGCGTTGCACATTCGTTTTTCATTGTAATATGAATAGTACAATCCATAATTCATGCTAATTTTAGACTTGATTATATCATTAGATTTGGTATGTCCTTTTTTAATTCCCTTATGTATATGCCTATTTGAAATCAATTTCAATTTTGTAAACTCTCTTCTTTAGCTGACATTATATTCTCTTCCTATTGTTAATATCATATCCCGTTTTATTAAAGACGAGTTAAAAAAAAAAAAAAAAATATATATATATATATATATATATATATATATATATATATATATATATATATATATATATATATATATATACACACACACACACAAAACAAACAAACACCAAAACCTGCAATACTATTGTGCTGCAGTGTTAAGGTTAAATGAGGCAGCAGTTCTGGCCTTATTTATAACATAGTTTGTAATTACGAATGCATGGACCATACTAAAAGAGTACAAAAGCAAAGAATCTATATTTGAAGTGGTACACAATGTACCTAACTTCAAACAAAGGCTTGTTATAGTATTTTACTTTGTCTTTCTGCTAATACCTTACAGATTCTAAGGTGCTATGAAAGTAATGGCCAAGATATTTGTTCCGTTTATTGTCCCATATGAAAGAATCAATCCAGTACTGACATGATTATGAATGACATGTTGTTTTAATTGTGAGTTGATTGCTTGGTATTTATTTTTTATTTTGGTAATGTGAAAAATATTTCTTGGTTAAATATTCCTTTATTAGCGATTTCTGAGAGACTTAATAATGTTAGGCAACCCTCATTTTTGTTATTTTGGGGGTTCTTGAATATATTTGCAATCCATTATTACTATCCCTACTTCTGAATTAGACAAACATTTGAACTGCTTGAGGTCTGACTGACATAACGTGACTTAGGGCTTGTGTATCAGTACAAATATCCACCGAATGTATACTATATTCATGGACGGATCCAAGAGGGATCCTGGGGGGGGATAACCCCCCACCCCCGCCGCCTTTGTTAACAATGTCAAAATATTGTTTACTTTAGTGGTATTTTTAATATCAGGTATCCCCCCTTCATGACAATCTTGATCCCCCCCCATGAAAGGCTGGATCCGCCCCTGGTATTAAACATTTCTAAAAAGCTGAGAATCTGAATATGAACAATTATGTAATGGTGACATATATGAACGATGATGTAATGTATGCCCATTTTAAGCTGTTTTAAACAACCATTGGTTGCTTACCAAATGACTGACATCTCCAAAGGTTCCAACAACCAATCAGGGATTGTTTTATATACTTTCAAAATGAAATAAAGTACTGTCGAGAGATTTGGTGATTTCAAGTACAAGCTTACCAAAAAAATCATATTAAATTGTCTAGTGGGTTTATAAACCCAAAAATAAATTTACAAAATATTAAATGTAGTGAAATATTCATAGGATAAACATAATAGATGACTCTCCAATCAAAATGCATTTCATTAAAGCCCCAGGCCAATAGAAATACCTTTTATGTGCAGCATTTCAGTATCTTGGTTTCTGTTTTGATTACTGTATATACCATGATTTTAAAGAGCAGCATTACCAGAGGGCAAACTAAATTGCTTTACATAACCAATAATGCTTCCCAATCCAAAAGAAAACTATCTGGTGTAAAATGAAAACCAGACAGTATTTATACAATTATTTCTGATCCTAGTTCCTGAGGGTTGTGGCTACCACTGATACTTTGTAGTTTTTAGGTAGGAGATTACTAAATTACACTTATGGAGACATTTCTAAAAATAAATTAATTTTCAAGTACATTTTAAAAAGTATTTTAACATTCAAACTAGGTAATCATATGGTATATTTCATCAGAGTGAACATTTTATTCTCTTAATTATCGTCAGATTCTCAGCTGTTTAGAAAGGTATAATATGGTATACTGTCTGTGAATATTTCTCCTGATACTCGAATGTCATGTTATGTCAGTCAGACCTCAAACAGGTCCAATGTTCACCGCAGCAAAAGGGTTAATGGAGAATACGTTTACTATTTTTCTTTCAATACTGCATTGAAGCTCCAAGATGTATTGGTGAGGTTAACAAATGGTAGGTTGATTCCCAAAAATAAATAACATGTATGATTCTTCCCATTGCTTAAATCCTTTTTTTTCACAAATGCTGAAACATATTAAACTATTATACTCATTAAAAAGTAAGGATCTATAACACCGAAACAAATCAGCTGTAGTCACTATATGCATTCAAAACAAAATGTGTTTTTGTAATACTTTCTTTTCACTGTTTTTTTGAGTAAAGACATTCAGACCTTGTTATAAAGCAAAGGAACCGATTCCATGTATCTCTGTTTCATAATGTGCTAAAAGCTCATTAGTCTGCCAAAGCTGAAAGTTGTGATACCTGTTACAAATCATGTTACTTATCTTTGATCATGAACGGCATTGATTCTGGTAGACGTCTTGATTTTAGGCAGGCATACATCTCACTGACCTTTTGAATTCCTAGGGAACAGAAAAATGAACGTTGGGAATTATTCTTCCATGACATTTGAGCTCTGCTTCTAGTTTAGCATTCTGGCCCCTCAATAAAGAGAAAATGGCACCTTTCTTTTCCTCAGGGAATAGTCCAATTAAGTCTGACTTTAAGAGCATTTGAAACATTAGGGGTTAGATTCTCAAAGCTATTTACTCCAAATCGACATTAGCACATTTTTGTCTGAAAGAAAAAAAACAAGCATAATTTGCATTTCTAAGACAAATAATAAACAATTGTAGATTTCTCATAACACCGAAGTAGCACCGAATGTCTGAGTTGTTCATTTCTGGTTTGGCAACTTTATTGGGTGCATTTCTACAATCTGAAGGAATTGTGCTGATGACAATTTGGAGTAACTGTCTTCGAGAATCTACCCTTACAATTGTGTGGTGTCTTGGAATTCAAATTCTCAATGTCCATTCCCACCCCCATCCATGAAACCAGATAAGTCTTTTGGCCAGGGTGAATGCTCAACTACTTGACTAGTTTCAACACTTGCTAGACAGTACAGATGTCTCTCACTGGAGATTGCTACTATCAGGGTCTACTATATATTATGAATATCTACACATCCAGGCATGTCACAATGTAGATACACCCCTACTCTACAATAACCTCAATTAATAGACTTAATTTCTAGTGTAATTGCAGGAATTATTCAAATGCTTTCATTATGTAAAAACATTCAAATATGTAACTAGTATTGGGGTTCATAACAACATTCATCATTGTTTTTTATTGCAGGTAGAGGTTTAATTACCATAGCTGGAGTTCCTTGAAAGCTGTCCCCATTGGGAGCAGCAGACAATCAGAATAATTGGTAGACTGCGTCTACTGGCTCCATAGCAAAGTCATAACATAACACAGTGAGATCACTGTGTTTAATTACTGGTGATTGAGGACCCCCCTAATCTCTGTCTTTTAATTGCTTTACAGTAATTCTTTACAGTGGAATCACTATCCGGTTTCTAAAGTACTGTAAGGATAAGTCAAATAAATTAGCTGAAAGATAAATCTATTTTAGACATGTAGAATAAATAAGTGCTGAACCTGTCAGATTTTCCCCCAGTCATTAAATTCCCCATTTACACATTAAAGGACAACACTCAGACCACATACTAATGAATCCTGCTATCCATAAAACCAATTTCCATATTTAAATTAGATTGATTATTTTAAAGTGATTAGCATGGTGATATGTATGCGGGTGATTATTAAATTAACTGCAATGCTCACTTTCTTTATTAAATTGAGAACCTGGAGGTCGTTTTGTGAAGTATGTACAGCAGGTAGGTTGGAATTGCATGTTTTGGATGAGGGATGTGTTTAGTCAGTTAACAATTTGGCTCTTTTTAACTGGTCTTAGTTTGTAAACTTAGAGCACAAGAAAGGGAAATATATACGAAGAATAGAAATACAATTGAATCTCTAGATATTTCTTCTGCCTGATCAGGCTTGCAACATGTCATCAAAGTTACCGACTGTCTGGCTGAGGGAGCACAATGGCATTTCTAAACTCCATAATGTCAGAATTAATAGGGGGAAAATCCATGCCAGGGCAAATATTGTATCAAAGGCAGTCTAGCCTGCAATGGATTTTCTGCACTTTGACAAGGTTTGAGGCGAATACTAATTCAAAATCGGACACAAATTGACTAGCCTTATTAAAGGGTGACTGTTGCCAGCTAATTCTCTTATAAATAGACCTTCACTGGAGTAGGGGATTTTAAAACGACACTTGATTACAACAGAAGGAAATCTGTACAGCATACAAGACTTTTTTCAATTGCAATTAAATTCATTATATACAGTTAATATACGCTGACCTTCCCAGTCTGTCAGCTCTGTATTCATTTCTATTATGCCTTATAAAGAAAGGGTTTAATAAAAAAATAACATCTTCTAAAACTGATCATTTGACCATGATTTTTAAGTAGAGTGTGGTGTGTTTTATATAAATTAGTGTTGTTATTAGAAGATTACAGTTGACATTTGCACAATCAGAGAGAGTATTTATATGGTCTTTAATTAGGCTTGTTTGCAGTGTTGGAAATATTTCAGCACCTCTCCAGCAGATTTACAGAAAGAAAATGATTAGGCTGGGCTGCTGGGGTGTGAAGCAAAGATAGCACCTGGTTCAGAATATTTATCTGTACCATATCTGAAAACAATCAAAATTTCCATTTGACTAATACCATTCAATTATCATGTTCATTTTAAGTGTTTAAACTATTTTTTAACATTTTAACTATTAAACTTGTGTATATGTACAAAACTCTGAAAAATCCTATAGAGACATATATAGGTTTGGCAGTGGGTTGTGAATAAGACCTTACCTTTTTATTTGTTACTGTTTTTTGCCTTCCTTTATACTGTAGGCAGCTTGTCATGTATCAACTTTGTTTCTTTCCTTATACCCCCTCTCTGGGACGGTATAATATATTTACCTAAATAGTTGATCAATTAGTCACCCTGATGTATTTATTTTGTTTATTATTATTGTTATTATTATTATTATTATTATTATTTATTATTATTATTATTATTATTATTATTATTATTATTAAGAGGCAGCTTTTTGAGCTTTAAGTTTGAGCTTGAATTCAAGGTCAAACTTCTAAAAAGACCAAGTCAAGCAGACAAATGTTTTAGCTGGTGCTTTCATCAGTGTACTTGGGTTTAGGATTCAAAACCAAAATTTGAACTAATGGATGTTGAAGGACCAAATAAAGCGTGTAAGGCCGATTTCCAGCTAAGCTTTAATTGGTTACTGTAATGCAGACAGAAACTCTGTTAGCATTGGAAGGTTAGTACTGCATGAAAACCTCTGTGTACAATTATCTAAACTAATTTGGCCTCTGCTAATCAAAAGTGGGTTTATGTTCTATTTTTATTTGGTTGCTTTCAGAAATGAGGACAGGCATTTCAGCTTTATGGGTCTCACTCTGACACAAACGAGGGGGTAAGACAACTAGGACGGGTAAATACAGGCACATAGAAGAAGTGATAGACAGAGAATCCTGGCCTGCTGAGAGTAGCAGGTCTCTTGTTGTACTTGGGCTGTTCCATTAAAAGTGTCCATTGCTGGAAGAACTAAACATGACTTAAATTACTACTGATCTGTTAGTTATTTTTTTTTTTTTTTTTTAAACTTCAGCCAGACCAAGCCCTCTTGAGACATCAACCATGATAACAAAAGCAGCCACTTCTGAACTTTACTCACATTCTCAAATTTGCACAGATGAGAAAAATGGTAAAATGTATTTTGCTACCTCAACATAAGGTGGTCTCTCATTCTCTCCATAAATCACAGTGGCCACTTTTATATAGTTAACTATAGATTTAATGAGTAAAGTAACCTACAGAAAACAATCCACTTGCATCATGTTACATCATTTTAACCAGTGCATTAAATTAATATTGTCCCGTTATTGCACTGCCACTTTTACTGTTATTGGAAACTTACAAACTTATGTAAAAACAAACAAGTAGTCATTGCCTCATGTTCGAGAACAACACCTCAGACTTCAGACATGAACACATGCCTTTCTTTTATCCCCCCCTTTAACTGTTTCCACATGGACTTTTATTTTTATTTTAATAATTGAAAAACTCTTGAGTAAAACTACTAATTCTTAGCTTGGTGTAGTTTAAACAGAATATCTAATAACTGCCAGTGGGATGCCATATTAATCCCATTTATGTGGAAGACCTTTTAAGTCTCATTGGCACCCACCCATTCATCAGTTATGAGATTTAACGCACACATGGGACAGATATGGGATCCCTTTGGCAGCCATTAGCTGAAATGTTACTTTGTTCCTGTATCTACACATGCTTTACTACGTTGATTCTGCTGCTTTGCTAGAAATGTGCATACTCAGTAAATTACACTGGCAAAACAGAAAGGTGTCCCTTGTATTCTCGCACATTTTCCATAAACATTTCAGTTAAATCACGGATATTCTCACAATTGCTTTCTTGTAAATTGTACGGTAGTCTTAAGTAAATCCTGTATTGTAATTAGCAGTGTAGCGGGGTGACAAGTCCACCTTGCACGTCAGGATCACAGAGACACTCTGAGCTTTACTTCTTTTTATTTCAAGGTACAAGCATTTATTTTCTTTTAAGTAATATTAAGCATTGATTCACACACTGGTCAGTCCTCTTCATTTTTTCACCTTACACAGACAGACAGCCTTTTAAAGAGTTAGCCACGGCCACATTAACATTCTTATTTATACAATTTAGTACCGTTTTTTTAAATAACAAAAATATATATCTTTAAATAGTTACATCCATAAAATCTTATTTAAAGTAATTTGTTTCTTTTTATACATGCAAATGTTTCATTTATTTTCGAACTTTAATATTTAGGGTTTTAGTTACTGTTATTATGCAATATATCATTATTGATATAAAACAGTGTGGCTGCACACAAAATTAAACTAAACGGCTTCATACTGCAACAGTAAAACACTAACTCCAGAGTCATTTACATGTAACATAATACAACATGACTCATTGTAAACAATCATGCCCCAGTGAGGGTGCTCTCTCACAAGCAAGTTTATCAAGAAATGTAAACCTTATGCACTAGCAAGTTGAATATTTTATATATATATAAAACGAGTAACTATATAATTATGAGTAATCTGGATATGAATATTTCAGCATTACAAGAGATGTACATAACTGTATATATAATGTACTATGTGTATATTATGTACTATAAGGTGATGTCTCCCTAATAGTTGAATGCTGCTATGTATTTATATTATTTTATTTATCTTTTTAGTTGATAACTTTTTGCATTTTGGAAAGTGAAATCAATTGAGGGATGCTTGCAGGTGCCAGGAGGGTATTTTCTAGAATTAAGTCGTTTTTGGGTTTTTTTTTGTACTTTTAAAAAGATGTTGCAGATTTTATTTTTCAACCTGATGGAACTCTAAATCTTACTCACATTTGTATCTTTATAAAATAAAGAAAAAAGGATTTACAAACAAGATGAACTTAACACAATTAAATTCCAGTCATGTCAAACCCCAAATGGCATGGACTAACATATGAGTTTAGATTGCTTTAGCAGTATTTTAAAATCAGATGATTCTCAAAGCCCATGTGGTGTGCCTGCAGTAATGACTGGTTACAAGGTCAACATTTCATCTATTCTCTGGTTCATTCATAATTGCTTTTCTTGTTGTTTAATTATTTTACTTCCAATAAAGTTGTTCAGTAGGGGCCCTCTCTCTATTAAGCCAGTGTTATTTGTGCTAGAGTCTTCCACCTGCAGAGAAAACTGAGGGCCCATATTTATCTTTTTTTTTCTCATTAAGGCAAGACTGTTGCTTACAGTGAACCATTAAGAAGAATCACAAACTGTTGTATGTTTATTTTTGAAGGCAGGTTAACACTATAGGCAACTGTGAAAGCTTTAGGAGAACGTGAAGCAATTGTTACTTGCAATCATGTATTATTATCATTATCATCAGCAACATCACACACATTTGTGTCTGCAATAGAAGCTGCATTGTTAAAGTGTAAGTGTATTGTGAATTTATATGTATCCATCCAATATTGTTGAGACTTTTCCACTGCCCCTGCACCATACCTTCTTCCGTGCAGCTCTAACTTAGATTGGCTTTACCTTACAAAGTTTACTTCTTTCACCCAAAGCAACCAGGGGTAAAGTGTTTCCCAGACACTTATGATGTACAGCCAGAGTAACTGTGAACATTTAAATGCCAATTCTGGCATTCTGAAATCCAGAGATAATACCTTTAAGTGCCCCCCATTATTTTGTGTTTGGAAAACCAATTAGAATAACTAATGAACAAAACCCATATTTCCTATGAGTGTTGATAACTTTGACGTTGAAACAGAGGTGCATAAAAAAATAGTAGAAATAAGATAAACTTTTCCTTCAGTGACTTCCCTTTTGAAAATAACCCTCTTCATTGTGACTGAGATGCTGTAATATCCATAGATTTCCTTCAAAGATACATATCAAGTCATATATAATACTGTACAAATCTACAAACTTCGAGCCTTACTATACATTATATCAGCTTGAATATTTGACCAGCAAAGTTATTGAACCTTTTCAACACTCTGCGCTAGTGAGCTCCACGACTGTGAAGTTTTTGAGGTGCTTTGTAAGCTGTTATTAAAACACAATGCACATGAAGCCACATCGGCAATAAATGTATTAAAAAAAGAGTTTGAAGTCAATAAGGCACAGTTTAATACTGAACATACAATCAAGCATCCTCAAGGAAGTCAAGCGGCTAGTATTAGATTGTGATCGATTTTGCCATAGTTCCTTCAAAGAGTGCACAAGTAGGAACTGATGGGAACAACAAAAAGCCCTCCAAATGGAAGCACGACTGACAGTATGGAGTGGCTTTCTCACATTACATGGTTGTGAAGTGCTATGAGGTATGTGTGTACAACCATTAAAATCAAATGTTTTGTTGCCTCCTGGCTTCATCTTTAAAGCAACATCCACAATATCCTCAATATATACAATCTGCCTGCTTATAATGATCTCTCAAGAGACTGCATAAAACTGTCAGGTGGTCTTTATATCCAGGTGATTTATCACTTGAAATATTGTCATCAGAGCGGAGGCAATAGACAGGTGGTCTGTTTTTCAACTTTATATTACATGTGCAAACACTCAAATGGTCTTGTAGCTAATCCAAGTGTTGTCTTCTCACCTGACAGAAGAAGAATATCTTGGTTCCCATAATGACAGGTGGCAATGACATTTAAATTGACAACAAACTCTATTTGAGGAATTGATTTTTAAAAAAAATGTATGTGGCTTTGATTATTTCAGTGGAATGTTTAAACCCTTATTGAACTGATAATGAAAAATAAAATAAAAAATGACCTGTGATTGCTGTAAATAATGAGATTGAATGTCATGTTTCATGGTGTTTCTTTACCATTTTCTCACTTAACCCCTCTGCATACTGTCAGTCTCTTTTCATCCACCAAAACTAAGCAAAGAATGTTGCCAAGCTACTGAACCCTTGAGGTATGGGCCCAGTTTGGGAAATCTCTGCCTGGACTCGTGGGGAGCCTAAACAGTAGAACTGCTGTTCAATGACTTGACCTGTCAATTTTCCACCCCAATCTGTGGTACTGTAATTGCTGCAATTGCCTAGATAGGCAACTTAGTAGGAATTCAAACCAGTGTGGTTCTGATTAGTGTGACTCACTCTGCAATCACATGGCAGCGCGTTTACTGTACAAGCCAATGGAGATCCTTAGGCACTTTCTGTTGAATATTCTTTGAGCACAGGACAGGAATGCCACCCAGCACATGGAAATAGAAAGCACACAAGGTTATAGGTTCTTTTTCTTGCCCTGGTTCAACATTTGGTTTTTTAAACATAGAAAGAATACCAATGATTGTATACCCAATTTTAAAACATTTATGTTCTGCCAAAGCAGCCACTCCCCACAACAGCTCAGGAGAACTGACAGTCAGTCATCCTCTGTTCCCACCACAAAGCCAATCACCTCTTTACACCAAGGAACTCAAGAGTGGATGTTAGGCATACAGATGTGTGCTTCAGCTCACCGGTCTCCTGGCCAGTGGGTGCTACTATTCCAGTCCCTGCCCATGTAGCTTCCCTAACTCGCAAGAGTGCTAGTGCAAAGTGGAATCCCCAGTAGAGATTTACAACCTCGCAGATCCAGGGTGCCAATCTGCTGCTCAGGCCATTTGACTCACCCTGCACACCAAGTGGATGTGCCTTTTACAAGTGGGCCACGATTTGAGGGCTGTCAGTTCAAGGATAGTTGAAACATGTGTGGCAGTAGAACTGTGTAGGTTCTCATTCTTAAACAAGTACCTGTTTTTCACTTGTTAAATGGAGGCTAATTTCCATAATATACATAATGAACTGCATTTAATCAGTTGAATACTGCTTACATTTCTCACCTTCTAGTGGCGCTTACACTCTGTGATCATCACCTACAATGTGTGAAATTAAGATGAAAGGGACATTGAGTGCTGTTAGAGAAACAGCTAGTTGAATAAGATTCATAATTACAGTATACTATATGAGCTCATGTAGATGGGTTGTTCAGATTTTGTTTTTAATTTGTATATTAACAATGGCAGGTGTTTTGTAGTAGAGAGTGTAAAATTCACGCAAACAATATTAGAATATTTAAATTAAAATAACTTACCTGGATTCTACAACTAATATATTTCATGCTGTCATATTTTGGTGGTTGCTAAAATTCTAATTTCTATATTTTAATTAAAAAATGATACTATGTAAATTGTTGCATTTTCACCTGACACATCTTTTTTTCTATGTAGACTTTTATTTTGTACATAGCAGATCTTGCACCCACGTGCTTGACTGAAAAAAGTAGTAGTTAAGGGCTTATATAAAACAACCTGCTTCTTTGACATTATTATTAAAATGTACATAACATATACAGCATTGCATCAACTGTATATTTTAGAAATATACAGTTTAGAATGGATGCATAGTTTATAAAAAATCTACTGCATGTGACAGCCAAAAGGACTTACAAAGCTACCAGAAGGTCAAAGAGTTTTGTCAGCTGTTGGAAAAGTGCATTTGAATTATGCACCGGCTGGCTAATAATTGTACCCCTTTGGTATGATTGACATTTTCACATAAATGACATGTTTTGTCTTTGTTAACATTTCATTTTCAAGCTGATGGATATTTCTGTGTAATTTCTGTCATTAAGAATACCTTTCTCCTGGAGACTTCCCTTTGTCTCCCTTTAATGAAAGATCAGAGCTGACACCAAGCACAAACTAAATGACTCTCTTCACAATTTTCTTTTTTATACCTTTTGAGATATTAATCTTTCTTAGAATCTTCTTGCTGTATTATCATTGCGCAGACTCCTGACAATTACAACATTTACTCTACAAAGAGTCAGAAATTGAGATATTATTTATTATAATAACTATCAATACAGTACAAAATCCTTCATATTACACAACACCAAAAATAGTGTAAGAACAGAAGCTCCCGTACTGCTGAATGAATGATACGGTAGTTATAAACAGGGTCTTCTTTTATACTGCTTGAACATCAAACACAACAATTACCAATAACAGCAATTTATTTATTTAAAATGACAGCTTTAGCTATACTATTCAGCAAGAGAAAGGAAAAAGTTAAAAGCTTACATTTTGTATTGATGTTAAACACATCGATACAAATATTTCTTAAATCTATCCCCTAATACCCAAACCTGATATATTAAATCTTGTTTCTAAATATGATTTATTTATTAATTTTTTCTATTTTTTTTTTTGCAGCCAAACCAGACTCAAAAATCTTTAATTCTTACAATTTGTATTGCTAAGTTTCTTTCTACAACATTAACATTTTTAACCTATATATCATGTTTGTCATACATGTTTATCTAGTGGCAGGATTACTTCATTTTGCTTGGTTCCAGACAGGAATGGATGTCTGCCTATGTGCAACGTCTTTGGCACAAAGGGAAAACCTTGCCTCTACAGCATTGCCACATGTTGGACAAGCTTGCATGGAAGGACAATTCTTAATCTGGTTTCCTGGTAAGTTAACCAAAGGGCAATTCTTATTGCTCATTGGCACATCCTTCTTTGTCACATTGGTCAGAGCGATGTCATTTCCACTCATTTGTGCACTGCAGGCAGAACTCGTATGCTTCTCATTTCTTAGCAGTCCAGATGGTGCAGCGAACACTCAAATTGGTAAGGTTACTCCGCTTCACATACGTTTTACACTCTGGGCACTTGAAATTAAATGTGAAGCTCCATCCATTATCATTAACTGCTTAATCCTTTTACAGGGTCACGGTGAGCTGGAGCGTAACCCGGCAGACACAGGGTGCAAGGCAGGACTACACCCTGGACGGGATGCCAGTCCATCGCAGGGCACCAAACACACAGTCACAGGGCAATTTAGAGTGACCAATCAACCTGAACAGCATGTATTTGGACTATGGGAGTAAACCCACACAGACATGAGGAGAACATGCAAACTCCACACAGACAGACCCCTAGGCTGGAATCGAACCCAGGACCCTGGCGCTGTGAGGCAGCAGCACTAACCACAACGCCACCGTATGAAAACTAAAAAAAAGTTTAAGAAAAAAATAAAAAGTAAAAAAATACTGTTTTAAATTTGCAGTGGCAAAACTGGCACCCTTTTTTTTCAAAATGCTGTTGCTCTCCATCGATTACCTATGCCAGTTTATGAACTTCTTCATAAAGTGTGACAGAGAAGGAATCTGAACTGAATTTCCCTCCCAACCAGAAATGGCGCTGTGTAAGATTGGTATTATGCTTTTCCATAGACGGGGTGAGTAGGTGGTAACCAGAAGTCGGACATTTTTGGAGAAAGCGCGTACCTGCGAGCTTGCTAAACAAGTCCATTATGATCAGCGGCAGAGCAGGCAGTGATTACATGGACTGCGGTGCCGGGCTGATTTGGAGGAGTTTGGCAGTACAAATGGGACACAGCTACATAAGTACAGCCCCTTATGCTGCAGTTACCAATGTGCTTGAGTGCTATGTTTTTGTATTTGTTTATTGTGTGTTGCAGAGGATGAGTAGAAGGGAGCTGCAGCCACGGAGCACTACCCTCACTGCACAACACCACCACCCCTGGTTTTGTAGAGCACAGTTTCCTGCACCGTGGGGATTATAACATGTATATTGTGTACTTTCTGTTTGGGACTGGAAACCTGGCATGTAGCTCTTAATACCTTCGCTGGTAAGGTGGCTTTATGATTTATTTACAAAATAAACACGGATATTTGGAAAATATGTCCTGTCTGGACATTCACTGTGTCACCCACACCACTCACTGCCTGACATAAGGCCACTGTTTTTCATATTTTACTGTTGTGCCATCCTTTACTGCTGGGCATGCAAATGTGTACTGGCCCTAGAATGCCACAAGAAAGAGTTGTTTTGTAAATGAACTGATAAGGGTTATCCATACCAGGATAGTTAGTATGTCCCAATCAGCATATACTGTACACAGCAGATTTTATTGAACAAGCACTTTTGGAGCAATCTTGGTATTGATAAAAACCTTCAAGAGACAGCCATGTTGGTTAGGATGTCAAAGTCACACAACACAACCCCCATTATTTCTTTCCATTTTCATGTCAATACAACAAATGGAACCAGCGAAACAGCAATGCTCAATGCCTCAGGCATCCATCAGATGGATCCTGCAACACCTTTGTTATTTCAGAACACATGGAAATCATGGGTGGAATAGACTGTAGGAGATAGAGTAGAAAGCTTACCTGGTCAAGCAAACTTCTATACCAGGCAGTCAGTGAATTTGGATCTAAAGCAGGGGTGTCATACTTGTTTCGCTTGGCGAGCCTGATCTGATACTTTAGCGCGGGCTGAGTGACAGTTATAAAAATATAAAGACGAACCCAAAACCTCAATTTTTGTATTTAACATACATAGATAGCATGTTTGCATTCCCCTAAATAGCACATATTGATTATTTCACTCAACGTCACCTCTTAAAACACATATGCAAACATGCCTCCAGGGAGTTTCTTCGCATGAGCAACACAAACAGTCAACAGGTTTGAGTTACGACACCAGTGATACCAGAAAAAGGTTGTGCTGTGTGTTTCAAGAGAAATGGTGAATTTTGTATTTGTTTGAGGGCATTTGTTTGGAAAGCCAATGTGTTTAATTTGTAAGCAACATTGTGAAATAATCCAACATTAAAAGTCACTATGAAGCAAACCATGGCAACAAATGATAAATATAGAGGAAAGTTATGTGAAGATAAGTACTCTTAGCACAGTCATTGAAAAAGCAACAATTGATGTTTACTAATGCTTGTAGCAAAGTGATGCTGGTGTCAAGGCAAGCTATGTGATTGCACAAAATAAGTGTTTCTTAAACCATTTTCAGATGGACAGTTTTTTGAAGAAATGATTAAGTCCTGACAAGCGACAAGCTTTCTACGTCATGAATAGCAACAAATCAAAATGTAATGCTCCAGATGTTGGTGCACTGGTTCAAGCCAAGGCTCCAGGTATCAGGAAGAAGCAGTTGCAGTCACTAATATTCTTTGTCTTTATCTTTTGATGAGTGAAATGATTCGTATCTATTTATATTTTGCAATTTTTTATTTTTTTTTTTTAGTGCTGGGACGAACATGTAATTTTTATGTTTCGATATTTGTTAATTTTCAAAATGTTACCAAAGCCATTATATGTAACACTATTAAAGTTGAAAAATATCCCAGATGTAGGAAAGGCCTTATGTGTTAACTACAAAATAGAGAAAGCAATACTAGTCAAATCTTGTGTGTATTTCAAGTAAAAACAAAGAAGGCAACATAGTTTTTTTAAATAATCCCTGCCATTGTTTATTGCGAAGACACAACAAAGTGACCATAGACACATTTTCATAAAGTTATAACATTAGTTTTTAACTTGAATAAACACTTTAAATAAAATAAATATAAGAAAGGGAGTGTTGTACAATTAAAAAAAAAAAAAAAAAAACTATTTACTGCTGTATTCCTTTTTTTTTGCATTCCACTTAACAAAAACTAGTATTGCATCATTAAAGAATTAAAACTTTGATTGCTATACAAGTCGTTTCTTTTGCAAGTATGACCTGTATCATAATATTGCAGACAGAAACAGACCCTGATTGACTCAAACGCTTCTTAAGATTTTATATATATATATATATATATATATATATATATATATATATATATATATATATATATATATATATATATATAAAAATCTTTTCAAGAAGCGAGTTTCTCTTCCGGGTAATGATTGTAAAAAAAATTTTCATTAGTGCATATAATTACAAGTTCATCTCTAGGTTTAAATTATGATACTATATATATACAAAAGTTTAGGAAGTTTAGAAATCTGTAGACTTGGGTAACCTTTTCAGCACTGGAAACATTGAAATAATAATAATAAAACATCTCCCTTTAAATACAGTTATTAATATTAAACGTGCATCCATGTTGCAGGATTCTTTCCGACATCTACCTATCTATCTATCTGCTGCTGTTGTTGTTGTTGTTAGCATGGCAAAGACAAGTGTCAGTTTTGAAATATGTATAATGTACAGCACTGCTATAATGTTAATTATGTTATTGGCTTCCTGTCCAGTTTGAGATATCTCAAATTGAATTTGAGATATCTTGAATTGACTTCCTGTCTAGTTTAAGATATCTTGAAATTGGCTGGAAGTCCATTCAAAACATAGAGCATTTTCACAGGAAGTCAATTTGAGATCTCAAATTCAATTTGAGATACAGGAAGTAGATGGGAAGTCAATTTGAGATATCTCGAAATTAGTTTGAGATATCTTCTATTCAATTTAAGATATCTTGAAATGCATTTTGAGATATCTTTAAATGATAATTTGGCCTGCCATACAAACTCTGCCAAATAAATATTTCATTCAAAGTGGGAAGCACACTTACTTAATGTGCGCTACGATATTTTATTTTTATTGTATTTATTTGCTTATTTATTTTTAAATAAAGACTTCTTATTTTATCTTTTTGTTAAGATAATATATATGGGCAATAACTGTAGATAAAGCTCAGTGTCTGGTATTTGAGTTGAGTTAAAACTGCCAAAATGAGTTGGTTAAGAATCTGTGTAAATAGCTATTCAAAATGACATGATTTTAATTAACACAAGAACAGCGATTACAATTGCATGACTTCAAGACAACAATGTCTAGGTCTTGCTGTGGCCAGCCTTTTCTGCTGACCTGAGTCCAATAGAACATCTGTTTGACCAAATAAACAGTGCCATCCCCAGGAGACAGCTGCGACCAGCCAACCTTCACCAGCTGGCAGGTCTATGTATCAACGCTGCCAGGATTGTGTTAATGTATTGTATTTTTGTTCACATTTTCTGTGATTTTAGTTTGATATCTATGTTTAAAATATTTAAATATTTAATTATATCCATTAGAACTGAGTGTTGCATTTCTTTCGTGCATCAGTATATATATATATATATATATATATATATATATATATATATATATATATATATATAGATATATATATATATTAATATATATATATATATATATATATATATATATATATTAGTAACGGTACAATACAATGCATGGGGACTGTTATTTAGCGTTAACATATCCCAGGTGTCGAGTTAACCATAGCAATAAACATATCCC
This sequence comes from Polyodon spathula, assembly GCF_017654505.1. NCBI lineage: Eukaryota > Metazoa > Chordata > Actinopteri > Acipenseriformes > Polyodontidae > Polyodon > Polyodon spathula. The sequence goes on from NC_054537.1 coordinate 70,989,583, forward strand.
AGGTGTCGAGTTAACCATGGCTGCAGTAAGCCAAGGCATTAACATGCACATAAGTAACAGAACTCACACGTTTACAGTTTTTACTAGTTTATTTTTTGTTAAATTATTATTATTATTTATTTATTTATCAGACGCCTTTATCCAAGGCAACTTATAGAGAATAAGGTGTATGAACAACGCATCAGCTGCAGTCACTTACAACAATGTCTCACTCAAAAGACTGAGCACAAGAAGGTTAAGTGACTTGCTCAGGGTCACACAGTGAGTTAGCTGGGATTTGAACCGGGGATCTCCTGAACAACTCTTGACCACCCAAGATCCAGTAGATAATGTGAGAATCTTTTATGTGACAAGTTCGCCACTGCAAGCTCTACAACATCTGCAGTACCAGGAATGCATAGAATTTCCAAACAGACTGCCAGAAACTGCCTACGGGAGGCAGGTATCCGAACAAGAAGACCAGTTAGAGGAGTGATTCTTACACCGCAACATCATCGATTACGACTTCAGTGATGTCATAATCACAGAGTATGACCCAAACGGGTGTTCAGTGATGAATCCAGGTTTCTGCTTTGACGTGCAGATGGAAGAGCTCGGGTATACGGGCAATGTCATGAACGTTTTGCGGCCAACTTTGTGCGACAGGTTGACAGATTTGGTGGTGGGAGTGTTATGGTGAGGGCAGCAATCTCAGACAGTGGCAGAACCAACCTTGTTCATGTTCAAGGCAACCTGATACCTCAGTGCTATTGTCATGAGATCATATGGCCTCATGTGATTCCATTCATGAACCACCACAGCTTTCCTCACTCAAAACAATGTCAAAGTGCTTCCCTGGCCGTCTCGATCACCAGATTTAAACCCCATTGAGCATTTGTGGGACGAGCTTGATCGACGTGTGCGATGACATCACCCAGAGCCGCAGACATTACAAGTACTTTTCCAGGCACTTGAACAAGAGTGCCTTGCCATTCCCCGGTACGTTATTCAGGCTCTGATTCCATCCATGGGCAGGAGATGTCAGGCCATCATTGATGCTAGTGGTGGGCAAACCCATTACTGATTTCTGTTGCCCTTGAACTTTGTTTGATCTTTAAAAGTGACTTTATGGAATGTCTTAATGATTTCAGGTTAAGATTCTTTGGAACTGTCTATTTTACTACGCAAACTGCCATGCTATAAAAAATAGATTCAAAACACCTATACTTTGTTTTTTTTTTTAAGCGTTTATACCGTATAATGCTGCCATACCTTTATTGTGGATAACAAAATTATCAGGCACTGCAAACCCCTGCAAAATCTAATGTATTGACATGGTACATAGTATTCACTATCAGGTTCACAGCACACTGACTCTTAATGATATTGACAGGTATTGTATATTGTATAAGCAGTGGCAATACACTAAAATAGTAATACCTCTACTGTTATACTCCACCCTGCATATGCTTTTCTGGTAGATACAGCTTGTTACTACTTTCAGCATTTGTGTGAATTGATTGACAACTTTCAGCTGTCAGAAAAACCTCTGCAGCTGTCCCTTTCCCATTACAGTCACCAGTCGCTTCTGATCGCAAATCATCCGTAGTTGTCTTTTGAATGCACTGGTCTTTGGACGATAGTGGCTTATACAGTGTAAAAGGTTCTTATTACAAAACTTCTTATTTAAAGGCTGTTTTGGTAAATCAAGGAATGTTTGGTTTTCAACTTTCTTATTAACTATTATTAAGTATTATATACTTGCGTTGCAGCTCTCTTAGTCTCTAAATTAAGTTTGTGTTAAGGATCTGTGAATAGGGCCCAATATAACAAGTGTTTACCTTTTTGGTTATATTTATGCACTAATGTCCAATGCCTCAGCAACAGTCAACATCTGTAAAAAGACAAGATACATTATTTACAGGCTAATGACTGCAGGAAATATTAATACTATTATAAACCATAACAAGTGTTGTTTCACTTGAAAAGTATGACCCAGTTTAGTTTAAAGGTCATTTACCATAGGATAATGGCAACTATGTCCACAGAACCTGATGAGGTAAGTTAGGTTAATAATATGGACGTGGCATGTAACATTCCTCTTCAAGAATTGAAATGAACAGCATCCATTTTACTGCTTATTTTACACTGAGCAACAAATGCACTTTCATAAATCTGCAAGCTTAAAGCACATATGACATCATCTAACCTTGCTGGCACTGACTGATGGTGGTGTTGTATTATTGTAACTTTAAAACAATCACTTTGCTCTAAAAAAATAAAACCAAAGCAGCTGTGATGTGCAGTGAAGCAGAAAAAAAACCTACAGCTTAAGCAAAGTGCTAAACCATTGTTGCTATTTGGCGTAATGCAATGTCCATGATTACTTCACTTTTCCTATTATTTCATTATGTAAACGGGTTTGCTTTTCTCTCCTTTTTTATGCAGGTCTGATGTTTCTAGAGTACTGCTGCTGCAAATGGAAATGTCATATTACAGTCATTATAACAATACTGCAAAACATTTATTAATCTATTGTCTGTCGGCTCCAAAACATGACATGTCAGCTGGGTATTAAAAATAAAATAAGATTACATTAAATTCTTCAACTATTCATTGAGATTCAGTGTCAAAGCTATTTTATTTTAAATTGCCTCATATTTGACTCAATGAATGAGTAAGAATCTGATTATTCTGGAACTGACTGAAAATACTTAGTCAATTCTGTTCCACTGTCAAATTATTCCCTGGAACTAGAACTGTTTTCACTCATTACACTGATAAAGACATCGCTGAAATGACTTCAGTTTCTCATTTTTACATTTAACCTTTAGACTTCCACATGAATAGAACTCCTACATTTACTTTGTTAAAGCATTATTCAACACAAAACATTACATTACTGACATAAACTTAGGGAAAACATGTTGCTGTTTACAGAAACAATGGTGTTGAATCTCAAAAGTATAAGCCATTATCTTATAGGAAAGATGATTTCTAAAATGTGTCACATTTATAAAGGCTTTAGTTACTGTAATAAATGTTTTATTAACCACTTCACTGAAAAAAATATCCAAATTGATCATTACATTACTTTTCATTTTAGACCCACCTCCATTTAACTTAGTTGCTATGCCATATCACAAGATAAGGGATAAGAGCAAAGTGAGATCTGATTTGATCAGGAAAAGACAGTGGGTAAATGACAAGAACTCTTGCTAAAGGCATTGAAATAGTATACATTACATTACACACGCAGGGCAGGCACAGTAATAATTAAAAGGATCACACATCCAGGAATAAACACATTAATACAACATTTATTATTACATCATATGAGCTTTCAATGAGGCATGCTTCAGTAAAGTGAATTCATGCACCAACATCTTGGCATCCCACTGATTGATAAATATGCAGAGTGAAATGAACTAAAACATGCATTTTAATTAATAAGTATGGCTCCAATACAAAAATGTGATTAAGCTCGCCTTTCTTAGAATGCCACCACTGAAAGAGGTCTCTAGTGGCAACGCATGTGGGGAAAAGCAAATTACACAAACAGCTGACCTTTATGATTGAAGGATTCTGATTCATATGCATGTATTGTGACACACTGAACTTCTTTCACAAGCTAATATAATTTAATTGTACAAACATTATTTTATTTTAATTCGTTGGTAGTTAGCTGGTAACAACGGTAGGCATGTTAAAAGGGTATTACAAAGTGAATTGAAAGATTTAATCAACATTAGATTGTTTTTTTAAGTGGATTGGGCATAACTAGGGCAAACTGTTGGTTATATCTAACCTCGTATGATGATAGTGGTTTCTTTTCGAAGTTCAAATGCACCACTGTTTTATAAAATCCAGTTTTTTCCTATTTTTATATATGACTGGCTTATTTAAAGTTAAACATACAGTGGACCATATCCTCAAAAAGTAACCCTAACCATTACAAAAACTGTTTACATTAATACTGTTTCAAGTACTGTCATTAGGAAAACATGTTGCTTACGTCAAGAAAACGTCAAAAGGAGCTTGGCCTATAAAGCAGGATGAAATAAAAAACACATGCCAGCTCTTATAGAGCTGCAAAGAGTGATCATACAGTAGAAACATTTTATAAGACTTCCGCTGTTCTGATACAGGTACAGTTTATAATATTATTATAAAAAAATATCAATTGATTTGTTCCCCAATTACAATGCATAAAAGGTATGATGAAATACATGTAACATTTATTACTGGTCTATATTTGCTTGATGATTCCACAAAATGTTGTTTTGTATATATTTTATACTGTATTGGGTCATGTGATGATTACACCATTACACTAAAAAAACACAATTCAGAAATCTGGAAACCAGACATCCTGCAAAAGCCAATCATCTAACCTTAAAAGTTGACTCTTGCTAACAATAGTGAAGACAATATTTGGTAATGTTAAAGAACCCTGCATTTACTCTACAGACTGCAATGCAGATTCTGGCACATACTCAGACTCTAAATTGTATTGATCATAAAGTCAATACCAGAAGCATCTGATAGTCCATGAAGATATGCTTTTTTTCTGTCATGAGCAAGGTGAAAGTGAACTTATAAAAACTAAATATATATATATAGTAATCTTGCGGCTCACCGCACAGGCTCGCATGGGTTCTTTTCCCTTCAAAGTAACGAACCAACACACAGGATTGAAAGGAACAGCGCTCACGCTAAACATATGCAGGTCCCTGATTAACGCGCAGGACAGCTAAGCTGTTTACCTGACATATAACACCAAAACAAAACACTAACATAGATTTTTATAAAACCAAATGTTTGTTTTACACAGACCTTTATGACTTCCAGTCAGGCTCTACACTCCACAGCAGCAGCCCCAATCTTTCCTTTTATATCCTGCACCTGACTTTAATTTTTAATAAATATAAGGGAGGCAGTGCCTCCTCAAAATGTCAAAGTGAAAAAAGATAATATATTGTTGTGTAGATTCAACTATACTAACAGCAGTCTGGCTGGAGATAACTCTCTGTTATAAACTCCTATCTGCTATTAACCTCAGTAGCAGATCATGTGATCTGAGCATAGGTTTTAATTGGAGGGGTCCAGCCTCCATTACTAACTCCTATCTGCTATAACCAGACACAGTACAGTACTAGCAATGGCAGATGACGTAGTCTGATCCTTGGTTTTAATCGGAGGAGCAACTCAAATGCTCTCGTCCCCTGGTAAAGCAATGCTGTAGGCCTGCTATGCTCGATTATGAGTGAATTGTTGTATAATGGAAATTGCATCATTCGGTTTTGAGATTTTAAAAAGTGACCATAAAAAAATGTAAATATCCAGTGTAATGGTAGAACATTTTAAAAACACTATAGGGTAGATGTACTAAAGTGTTGCATCTGTCACAATCGTTGCAAACCCCATGCAAACTAGTCGGAAGTGTAGTGTGAAATGTACTAAACAAATGCAATGCTGTTAGCATCATTTTAACGCATGCTTTGCAGCCTCATTTCTTATTTGCGTTTTAGCCTTAAATGAATATGTAATTCTGGCCGTTCCTGTAGAAAAACAGGGTGGAGATGAGGGATAAACTGCCATTTTGATTTCCTACATTACATTATTACAGGATCTTGCACATCCTGTAATAATGAACCTGTTCACTGAAACACAGCAGTGTGCCAGGAATTGATTAGTACTATTAATTTACTGAGAGATTGTACATTGATTTGAGTCTGTCTGCCAAGCTTCTTTTGGCACAGTGTGAGAATATTGGTCCTTATGTATTTGAATTCTCAGAAATTGAGATGTTTACTTAAACATTACTCATGGCCATCTGCTGAAGATATAGTCTAAGTAGCTTCTAAACCAGCGGTGTCTGTTTCTCTGAGGTCTCCCATTATTTGATTAACAGCTATGTCCGTAGAAAAAAAGGCTTTACATTGTTTTAATGTGTAATTTGCTAATAAACATGAAGACAGTTTAAATGCCAATGAATTGTAACCCCTGTCAAGCAACAGTATAGTGTTTATAAGGCCTCACCCTCCATTGAGGATCATTGGACCTCCCTTTGTATGTCTGCCATACTATTTCTGCCAGCTCTGTGGACTATTCCATTTACGGTAAGTACACCTCAATAATAATACTGCGGCGACTATTCTTCTCAGGAACGAAATAGGAAAGAAAACAACACAACAACATCCTGTTGGTTTATGTCAGTGATAACTCTGTGATCCATTAATAATAATAACTGTGTGGCTTCCAATACAGAATGCTTTATCTACAGTTATCGAGCAGATAAATATAGTTTCTTACCAAAAAAGATAAAATAAGTAGCCTTTATTTAAAAATAAATAAGCAATTAAATAAAATTAAAATAAAATGATGTGGAGCACATTAAGTAAATGTGCTTCCTCCTTTGAATGAAATATTTCCTTGGCAGAGTTTGCAAATTCCGTTTTCTCCTGCTTGGTAAAGAAATCCCACCCAAAGCTTTGCATTCACAAGACAGAATTTAGTGATCAGGAACGGCACTTCTAAACAGCCAAACAACCAAACAGACAGGACATATATATAGCCAAAAGTTTTGCATCAGCCTAGAATTTTAGGATTGAGACATTATTAATAAAATGTATATGAACATAATTTAGTTATTTTATTTAGCATCATGCAATCATAGAAACTACTAAATTATCGCTAAAGTCTGCCGGAAACCATAATAGTAGCACTTAGTATTTGCAGTGCATTCCATTGTGTTTTAAGACTTCCTTAATCGTCTCAGGTATGGACTCAATGAGGCACTGAAGGGTCGAGTTAAACTTCAGATTCCTCCATGCAGCCTTTACACTTGATTCAAATTTGTTTCGGTTGCATTGTTAACTGTTGATTTGTTGTCGTATCTGACGCCAAACATCCTCAATAGGATTCATAGCTGTCCCCTTGCTTTGGCAGAAATGCATCCTCAGATACGGACAGTTTCTGGATGCTTCACCGGTGGGATGGTACACTCTGGCTTGTATCTTTCTCTTTTATGCCTTCGAACTCTTAATCCACCTTGGCTTCCAAAACAGCTGAAAAGGGACTCGTTAGAGAAATTTACTTTGGTCCAGTCTTTGTGCTTTAAAAGTTCAGAAGATCTCTGATCTTTTTCTTGCTCAGAAGGAACTTCTTAGTCTGCCAACCTTGACCCCTGACCATTCTCTAAAAGATGCCTTCTCACGGTGCGTGCAGATGCCTTCACTTCAACTTCTTTCCATTGCCGCAGTAAGTGGACACTAGGTGGTAATTCAGGCAAGCAGTGCTGACTTTTCGGCATCCAGACCTGGGGCAGCTTTACAGTTTACAGTCGTCTTATATATCTGGATGATCCAGGATACTGTGCTTTGGCTGGCATAACCTCTGTTGGCCATCTGACTGCTAGAGCCTTCTTTATGAAGTGCAGTGATAGCTGAGCGTGTTTCCGAGGAGATGTGGCTCTTCCCCATGGCCTGTGCTGAAGTTGTATGCAAAAATCATGCTTATATAGTTTTTTTATTTTTTTAATTATTATTATTTATTTAATTTTTTAAAATTTTGAAACAACAATTATTTTCTCTAAAATTCTAGGTGATGCAAAACTTTTGGCTATAGCTGTATCAGTAATTCTTATTAACAGGAATCTCAAATGTCAAATGTATGCTTTCAGTTTTTATCGAAGTTACAGTAACAAGGAAATCAAATTTCAATTAAAGTATTACAAATGTAAAGGTACTGTGCATTTTATTGAAAATATGGTTGTAAGTTAACTTTTAAAAAGTATACATTTCAAATGAATTGCACTAGAAATCTACATTCTGATCATAGGGATTTTAAGAGTGTTAGTCATGTTTGTCTGTGACAGTTTGAGACAAGAATATGAATAGGATGTGCAAAATATTTTTAAACCTCTTTCCAGGAATCAGACAAAGCCATTTGGTATCATGTTTTGTACTTCTGTTATACATACAATGCTAAAAAGACTTTTCCACAGTCATACTTACTGGGCAGTCGAGATACTTCGGTACGATCTCCTGGGCTGACACTTCAATTTAATTATGGGCCAATCTCCCTTGAAGTGGCTCCACTTTGTGAAAAACACCAATAGCAGGATCATGAGGTGATACCTGGCCCTGCAGGGTGATCCTCTGAGCAGGAAAGCATCAATATAGATGTCTTCTCTCGGAAAGGCACAGGGTTGTAGGATTTTCGAATGGACCAGTGGAGGAGGGTGTGTAATATGGGCTGCATCCTGTCACTGGATTCCTGAATGCATGCGTGCATTTGTAGGAGAAAGCCAGACATTCCTCTTGTGATGTGCTGCCAGTTTTGTTTACAGGGGACCATAGCCAAAGATTGGTTGGCTGTGATTCCTTAACCAGCTGGCGGGTGTGCCCCAGAGGAGCACCTCACTATAAAAGGGAGCTCCCAAACACACCTCTCTGATTTGAGCCAGGGCATACCAGTCCTTACGTTTGTGAAAGGAAGACATCTACAGTGTGGTGAGCGGCCAAAATGCTTTTTTTTTTTTTTTTTTTTTCTTTTGTGAGTGCTGCCTGTGAATAAAACTGGGTGCAAAGACAGTGTCTGTTCCCAGCTTTCAGCCGTTGCACCCACACCCACTATCACACTGTGTTAATAATTATTTCCTTTTCAAAAGACCAGCTTTCAAGACTGCATGAACCCCTTCATCAGTTGAAAGTGGGTTTTACAAGAAAAAGTGCAGAACTAATTAATTAGGAAGCGTAATAAGAAATTATTTATCCTTCATATTAAAAATTAGACAATTGTCAGCATGCCTCACGACACAGGTTAGTACATTCACCCACAATGCCCTATTCATCCCTCATGATACAGGCTAGTACACTCACCCACAATGCTCTATTAATTCTCAAGTGTTCTTAAAATGACACTTTAGTATGAAAATAGACAGAACATAGTTAAGTTCTGTTTGATATCTGGTTAGTCGTGAGTTTGCTTTGGATGATTAGCTGAGAGAACTTGCTGTTAGTAGTCTGCATGTGCTTTAGTGTTGCACTGTCATTGAAAATGTGTTGTCGCTCTTTGATGCAAGGTTTTAAAGAAGAATTTAAAGTTCCAATACACTCTTGAAGAATTAAACACTTGCTTAGTCTATTTGTCAGATGTGTGTATATGGGAGATGAAAAATTGGTCACAATAGAGTTCTCTTTGTAATAGAAATCTCCAAATTGAGAGCAATTGACAGAGAGTGGTCTTACTGGTGGGCTGGTTTATAATAGAGATGGTCACAAGGTTCACTGAACTGTATATACAAAGAGTGAGAATTTAGAAGACAGCTTGTTTGCAATAGTGCTATACACCCATTGAGGGAATCTAGAGAAATTGTGCATAGCTCTCAAACCACAGAGGTTAAATTACACTGTTAAACACTTATGTCTTTTGTTATTTTGGATAATGTAGGCTGCTACATTTGTTGTTTGTGATGTCAGTGGGGAGGGTTTGCTGAACAATTAGTTGTTTTTTTTCATGCCATTATCTATGAGCATCCTGCACTCACTGAGTGATAAGAATGAACGTGCTATCAATAAGACAAAGATGGACACTGGAGTGGTCCAGGAGGATACAAAGATAACTATATATACACTGATAACACAGTGACACCAATACAAAATGGTAATTAAAAATGGGACAAATTTCCCCTTTGTTTTTTCTGATGTTCTACAGTATCTGGGAGATTTTGTTTTTGGAATCTATTTGACCCAGAATCCTTTATAAAAAACACACAGCCACAGTCTCCTATGGGTCACAAGCAGTGGCAGAGGAAGAGGAAGATGGGCCCCTGCTCCCCAAACGTTAATTTAACCGTTATTTATAAACATCAAACATACCAAATCAAGTGTTCAATATTGAACTATAAGTATCAGAATGTTAGCATGTATGAAACGGTATGTAGTAAGAACATGTTCTACTCGATGACTATATGTTATTTTGCGTACATCGTTACATCCAACACTAAACTATTTTGTAATAATAAACGAATCACTAACGCTACCAGTATTCTTCCCAATCCTGCCATCACAGAAATTATTACAGAATTCACCATTATCCATAGACATTTGCAGAAATTGTCTCACATATGAAACAGTTTTATTATTATTATTATTATTATTATTATTATTATTATTATTATTATTATTATTATTATTATTAAATCAGAAATAAAGCATGTTGATTTGCTGTAGTTTATTTTGGTCCCCGCAGCAGCACCCAACAGCTTCCGTCTAAACTAGAGGATGAATTGTGCACACAGAATATAACTGCAAATGTCTGTGCTGAATAGTACCCCAAAACCTTCCATGAAGACATCCCTCATACCAGCCTCCGGGGGAAAAAATTTAGGCTAATTAAGACAATAGCGATACCTGTTGAAATGAGGGAGGATACAATCTGAATTACTGGCACCGCACACTGGCAGCTACAGTGATATAAATGTGTAACATCTGCAAATACAAATGTGAAGGATATTATCATTGTTAAAAAAAATTAAAAACCCTCTGGGAGCCCTCTGAGTGTGCAGGCCCGTGTGCAGTTTCACCAGCTTCACCTTCTATTGCTCCTCCACTGGTCACAAGACTATTGTGTGCACATGATTCCAAATAACTAGCAATTAGAGCCTAAGACACTTCCTCATAAAATATTATTTCCAATGCAGTGTAATTTTTTGTTAATCAAAAATCTGATACAAGCATACTGTAATAATCTGGGTGGATTTCTTGGTGAACTGGGGGTTTGGGTTTTGTAAGGCTGGTCATCTTTCACATTGGCAGAAAATATAAGCTTTTATTTCCCAGGTAAATCAGAGACATTAAAAAATGAAAATGACCGAAATGGAGAATCACTAACCTTAGATTTAGAGGTCCTGAACATTATTTAGGAAACAAGAGGTAAAGTAAAAATCAAGTTGTAAAACTGATTCTTATCAGTGCAGCTGCAGGAAGGACTCCTTGTGCCTTTAGATTTTTTCAGTCCTTTTAGTGCAAAAGGTCAGGAAGTTAGTGGATAAGACTAAAATGGGTATTCCTAAAAGAATAAAGCCAGAATGAAGGAGAATAGAGGAGGTAAACACTGAAGGGACTGCTACGTAGCAATCAGTTTACAGGTAGATGCAATCACCTGGTAATTACTAAGTGGTTAACACAGTCTGACTGCAGTTTGTGCCATTGTTTTCTTTATTATTTTAAGTTCTATAAATGTATTATTTAAAAAAAAAAAAAAAACTTTATACCATTGATGAAACAAACAACCCCAAGTCCATTACTTGTGTTAATGAATGTGAGATGATGTAGTTCTGAGTGCACTTGCCTTGTGTTGCTACTTTATGTTATTCAAAATACATTTCCAAAGTGTTGTGCCACTGACCAATTTATAATTGTCAATACACAGAAAATGCCACCTTATTCTGATATTGAAAGTTGTCATATTCATGAAATTTTAAGACAGTTTTTGTTTCAATAAAGAATAGTTAGAGCATGGTTAAGCATAAGTAAATATTGTAAAATACAAAACGGTTTGGTAAAGCATATTTAAAAATATGCTAAACTATGTAAATGCACAGTATAACCATGGGGAAATTGCAAAATTGCTAAAATAAAGCCCTCTGCCGACTGCTGATTTCATAATTGACCTCAGGCAGAATACCTCGCTACCAATTATGGTAACTTTTGTACAATGTTGGGCAGCAGTCTTTTTTTTTTATTTGTACTTGTTTGTTTTCTTTTGGCACTAAAATGATCTCAGGTTTCTTTATTCGAGCCAGGGTAAATATCCCTGCATGTTAAGGTTTACTAAATGGATATATTATATCTAGGCATTTAAAATGCATGTGACCTACTGGCCCTGAACATAAAGCTTTTCCGACTGTTGGGGAGGGCTTTTGTGGCAGTGTTTCAACTTTTTTTCGGGCCAGGAAAGCCAGGAAAAAGTCACAAAATTCCGACAGTATGAGGAATGTTATGCAGAAGAAGCGGGTATCTAATTAACATGCCTCCCATGCAAAAATCAAAAGGATTGGTATGGTCGTATTGAGTATTTTCCTTCTAAAGTGGTTCCACCTGTTTCAAAGTCCTAATGGAGATGGGAACCTAATTCAATCAGGCCCGTGCTAAAACTAAAAGGATCTGATCTGGTTGGGGTTACTCTTTGACTACTAATGGTGATAGAGCCCAATGTGCTGCTAGGGATTGCTGTGATATCAGCAGATGAAAGGGATAATGTAGCTGACCCCCAGTAGGGAGTTCCAGATGTCGCCAAAGGTATACCCCACGGGTGTATTGTCAAATGGACACCTGTTTGTACCTTACAGAAGAGCAAGTGTTACGAAGATATCAAACGGATAAAGCTACGATATTGTATTTATTTGATGAACTTAAAAAATGATTTAGAATCAAGCACCCTGAGGGGTCATGCATTGTCATTACCACTCAAGATAACTGCAGCCTTGTCATTCTTTAGAGACAAGCATCCTGAGAGGTCATGCATTTCCAGGACCCCTCAAGATAACTGCAGCCTTGTCATTCTTTAGAGTCAAGCACCCTGAGAGGTCATGCATTACCCGTACCCCTCAAGATAACTACAGCTTTGTCATTCTTTAGAGTCAAGCACCCTGAAAGGTCATGCATTACCAAGACACCTCAAGATAACTGCAGCCTTGTCATTCTTTAGAGTCAAGCATCCTGAGAGGTCATGCATTACAAAGACCCCTCAAGATAACTGCAGCCTTGTCATTCTTTAGAGTCAAGTACCCTGAAAAGTCATGCATTACCCGTACCCCTCAAGATAACTACAGCTTTGTCATTCTTTAGAGTCAAGCACCCTGAGAGGTCAGCATTACCAGGACCCCTCAAGATAACTGCAGCCTTATAATTCTTTGCCACAGGGTCCTTCCAGACTCCAGCAGGTGGTATGTCTGGAATCAGTCAGAAGTCCCTGTCTAATTGTTTGTCTCAGGTTAAGACTACAGAAGCAGACTGAGTTGCCATTGCTTTTTTTCCCTAGAATCCTAGGAGCAGTTGATTTTCACATGTTGCTCTGCATACTCCTGATATGAATACATCAGATTTTTACAATAGAAAAAGATTCCACTCAATGAACATGCAGGTGTTGTGCAATACCACCTGTCACATTATGAATGTGTGTGCCAAATTCCCTGGATTGAGTCATGGCTCCTTCATTTAGGATAACTCATCACTGAGTAAGTGGTTTGAAAATCACCCGAATGTCAGTGGTTGGCTCATCGGGGGTAGTGTTTATAGTTTAAAGCCCTGGTTAATGATGGCCATCTTAAATCTTCTCATCTCTGCCAGGCTACATTCAATTATGGTTTAAATGGTTTTATAATAAATCTGCTCACCAGCACTTTACCTTGCAGTATTGTTATCATAGCTGTAGTTTTAGCTGTATTGCCCCTTCTCTCTGGAACACACTGCCAGGCTGAAATTCAAGACTCTAAATTTTAAATCCACTCTTAAGACACATTTGTTCTTGGCAGCCAGAATCTGGGGGGAATGAACTGATTTCCATTTCTTTAGCAAGAAATTCATACAGAAATTTGAAGTACCGATTATGGTACTGCACTGCAGCAAACCAGGCATTTCATCTGGTACCTGTCGGGTCTGGTGGCATAGGCACTAGAGTGCCATTATTTTGTAACTTCAACCAGGAAGCTGGTCTTCCTTGCACATGCATGATGGAACGTGTATTTAAAGCAATTCACAAATTTTGTGATTTCTTTGAATGGTTTCTTGAATGCTGATCCAATCAAGTCCATGATATAAGCCAGGCAGGTGATGTGAACTGCATTTGGGAATACATTGGACAGGACACTTTTGTAGGCTTTGATCATGTACTGTGCGTTGTCTGTGTCTGTAGTTATCACATCATTGAAGTCAATTCCATAATCTTGCACTATCCCTATAACAGCCTAAGACACTGGTATTTTTTTCTCCAAAAAGTTGCAATCTGCAATCTGCAGACAGTCTGCCCTGCTCATTTGTTTCAAGTGGAGTAAACAGAATGTAAACCTGCCTTCATCATCAAATATAATTGCAATCTTTTTCCCAGACAACTTTTCCTTATTTATTTTCACTGTCATAGGTGCCTGGCAGGTATGTGTTTTGAAGTTGATAGCTACCAGGGATGGCCCTTCCATTTGGGACACGTTCCTGAAGAAACTTTCTGACTAAGGGGTGGTCTGTCTGGAAAGTGGAATGTTGCCACCTGTCATTGTTTTCAACCACTCTTGACAAATCTAAAAACAGATACATTTTATAAAAGTAAAAAAATAAAACCCCAAGCAAACTTGATATATACATATGAGAAAAAAAGCTGGGAATAGACACTGATTTTCATCACGTATAGAGGATTTTATTTACACATGCATAATATTTAATTTAGCCTATATTATAGTACCCTAACCTTAGTGTCACTGGAAATAATATTACTTACTATGCAAGCCAGTCTCTATTATTTCATTTGTTGAACAGGGGAGGGCTCCGAGTCAATCTCTGCTGCCGCTAAGTGACTCATTATTTTAGTTTTTTTGAGTTCTATGCTCCCCCCTCAATTGCACTTACATATTTTGCTACTTTGGATTGAAAGGAATGTTTTTTTTCTCAGATATTTTTCTATCTTATCACTGAAAGTCCACAGCAGATAGATATTTGATTCCACGGGAGACAAGCAATTCCGTGGAAAGTTCCGTGTCTGCAGGATCGCGGAATTCCCCAAGGAGTGGACCATGGTAAAAACATGTGTTTGTGTCCTTTGGTGACATGCTATCTCCTGTGGTTTTCTGTATCACAGTAGAAATAAATTACGCCATAGTTTTGGCTCAGGTTCCCTGTTGTCTATTGTTTCTCAACATGACTTGAGTTTGCAGTGCACGCCCCACCTGGCTTATTATATTTCCTATTTGTTTTATATCTGAAAAGTGGTACAGAAAATATTTTTTTGGTTTATTTTTAAACTCTAACCTTTACACCATTGTGCATCTTATGTTGGGCAGTATTCAACAAGATGTTAGCGATGAATTGTGAATTGTTCCTTAAAAGAAAAGATTTTGTGACCATAAAGGGTGCCTTCAGGACTTTGCTAATAGAAGGAAAATGAAGCATTACCGTTAAGGTGCCCCACACCAGACAAGATTCTTGTGGAGCGACACTAATGAAATCTCAAATGTAACTTGACAAGGCTATTTTTTATAAACTATATTTTATGTATAGCCATGGACATGTTTCCTCTGAGTAAAACTGCTGTACAGCCAGTGTAGATTACAACAACCTGTGTAGATTTATGTTGGTATATTTTTTATATTCAAGCACTAAGGTAAAGAAACAAAGATATATAGAAAAAAGAAGCAAACATATACTGACTCTTTACACAGGCATCCATGTACTAAAAGTGTTTCACAAGAAACATTGGTACAAACATTTACCACCACTCTAAGCAAATGTTTATAAAGTAAAAAAAAAATGGACTTGAAATATAGCTCAGACTATTTTGAAATAAAATTATGAATTAAATAATAATAATAATAATAATAATAATAATAATAATAATAATAAATAATAATAATAATAATAATAATACACTTGACTTTAAATTCTGCTATTTCCTGGTAGGACATGTGCTTGGATGGAGAGCTATGAATGCTCACTCCCTATCTGTCTCACAACTAATTCCCAAAAAATAGGATTAAATCCTATTTTTTTTTCATATCGCTACAGTATCACCAGTCGTGTCGCCTAAGGTATGAAAGGTTCTTATCAAGAGTATAGATTCCATTAATTTTATCACATCGCTGCACAGAACTGCTTCTTGTATCAGTGTGGCAGCCTTTAGAAGATGTTTTCTGATTGTGATATGTATTGTGAATCATAATTAAAAGCACCACATATCTACTTGTAGTCCACAGTGTTTTTTATTCATGAATTGATGTGAATTTATAGTACAGTATGTTAATTTAAGTTTTACATTTTAACATCTCGGCAATATGAGTTTATGCCTTTTTGTAGTGTAAAAGAAGCAAAACAAAATGTCATCATTGCTGTAAATTTTGAACTCTGATTGACTATTTGCTATATGCTTAAAAGTTAGTGAGAATACTTTTGCTCGACTGGGGATCCCTTCACAGGACAAGCCACACAACACCAACAGACAGTTAGATGTATTAGTCATCCACTAAATTGGCTCCAAAAGCACCAGAGCAGGGATATAAGATCAACAAGTAACTGTACAGTATTGACTAGGCATGTTTTAACTATTATGTCATGTTTACAGTATTTGAGTAAATAAATGAATTACCGTGAAGTACTTAGAAATTCAATGTATTGCTTGTTGCTTTGCACTTAGTCATGGTTGTTTTATTTGATGTCTGCTTATCTTTAGACACTCAGCTTTACATCATCTGTGGAATAATGTCAGATTATGTAACTCATTTCCCCTGGTATGGAACTATTGGTCTATAATAGGGTACAGATTCTAAAGAGAAAGGCACCCAGGTCTATTTACAATATTAACAATGGGCTTTCGCATCTCATTCTGCAGTTGTGTATAGCCGACACTAGCGTACCAGCAATGGCATCCCAAGTGTGGTGTTGCTCCAGTAGAAACTACTTGGCTATACCAATAATGGTGTATCCCACTGGGCACAGATACACAGGCAGAGTGTAAACACAAATAATACAAAAAGGCAAATCAAAGCACAGTGGGGTAAAACACAGCAAGAAAACAAAAGTTTCCTGTGATTGGTCCTGCTGCAGGAACCTACACTGACACACCTTAGGGTTTGAAATCACCTGACTAATTCCTATGCTAAGCTATGACAACACATGGTGGCCACGTAGATAGTAGTTCTTTTATTGCTCAAACCCCAGTTCCACACACGGTGGACGAATGGTTGGTGTGTCTTCCTCACAGTGCTGTTACCAAACTCTGTCTCATGGACTGTCATGCTCTGGCTCATCAGCCTAGAGGTGTGTCAGTGGCTGCCTTTTATCATGAGATGCTCTATTGAGACTCACCCTGGCTGGCCAGGGGTCTGCAGTAATCCAAGCTGACCCAGAATCTCACCCAGAGTGTCTGTCTGGTAATAAGCTTTATAACTATTTACAAAAAAAACTAAAGAAAGCACTGCCACATGTCTCTGTTTTGTTTGACTACATTATTGCAACTATTTTACGCCAAGACTTGTCAGGCTGTTCAAAACACTGCTGCAAGATTTACCTATAGCTACGGCCAAAAGTGTTGCATCACCTAGAATTTTAGGATTGAGACATAATTTTTAAATAAAACTGTATATACATAATTTAGATCTTTTATTTGATATAATGTAATCAAAGAAACAAAATGATATTGCAACAGTTTACCGGAAGCCATAATAGTAGTACAGTATTTCGAAATATCACATTTTTCAATTTCCTTCAGTTTTTGCGAAGTATATGGAAAACTACAAATTGATATGTAATTCAATATGTTAACTTAACATTATTCAGCAGGTTTCATTCGATTTTATGAAGCAAAATTTGTTAATTCTGTAGGGTGATGTGGCAAAGCAAGAGCTCTTCCTGCAAACCAGAGGTGTCAGTCTCAGTTCCTGGAGGGCCGCTGCGTCTTCTGGCTTTCGTTCCACCCAAGCTCTCAATTACTTAATTGGTCTAATTATTTGATTAACTGGACACATTTAACACTTCTCTTCAGGCCTCAAAATGTTACTTAGGTAGTGGACCTAGAATCAAATGCATTTTTAAAACCATCAACTGCAAAAGAATGAAAAATATTAAATATGACAAATTGAACAAATAATTAGATCAATTCTGTTAATTGAGAGCTTAAGTTGGATTGAAAACCAGAAGACCCTGCTGCCTTCGAGGACTGGCGTGTGACACCCCTGCTGTAAATATCGTGGTGTTTTGTGTGTGTTTTGTAGGTGGTTGGCAGGGATGGGGTTAATTCATTTCTCTGTTGAAAACATGTGAGAATGTGGCTGCTCCTAAAAAGAATGATTAGTGCTAATTGGGAGCAGCCACATCACATAAAAGGAGAGTCCAGGGCTCCATTTGGGGAGAGGAGTAGGTGAGTTTTATTTTTTTTATATATATATATATATATATATATATATATATATATATATATATGTGTGTGTGTGTGTGTGTGTGTGTGTGTGTGTGTGTGTGTGTGTGTGTGAGTGAGACAAAAACATTGTCAATATGAAAAAAGAGAAGTTAGAAAAATGCAACAGCCCAAGATAGGAGAAGCAACTGGGGCAACCTTGTCAAGCATCAAGCAAATAGACACAGTTGGAAGGGTGCTGGGGCCCAACATTCACACAATTGTTGCTTCTAACGTGGCTTCTTTTTTTGATATGACATTTTTCTGGCTTGATATTTATTGTATTTATAATGTAAACATTAATTTCTACAATTATTAATTAAAAAAAATGTATTTCTAAATGCAAGTTTTAAATCATTTATTTATTTCTAATAAATTTATTAATTTAATTAAATGAGGAGCTACAATTTATCAGAGATCCGCAATTTAGACAAGGAAGCTACGTGACACTCTCGTGTACAATTGCATTTTATGGTATCTACCAAACAGGAAATAGAGCATTTCTAGAATTGAGCAGAACCTTAAGGTTTTCAGCAAAAGCTAGTCAGGCATGGATGTAAGCTTAAATGTATGCATTTCAACAGTGGCGCAGGGGGCTAAGGCCATGTGCACTTCAAGGACGTCATGTTGCAAGTTCAAACAATGGCAATTTTTTCAATTATTATTATAACTTTGTGTGATATGTGCTGTTTTAAAACAAATAAATTGTTTAATAAAAATGGTGTGGATATCAAACTGCTTGCGTTCCTGGTTTATTTTGACGTTGATAAACATGTGGAAGCACGATTGGTAGTTGTCCAGCTATTTAGCTTTTCTGTGTGAAATGTCACTACGCACTCTTAAACTAAAAAGTAAGAAATGGAAAAACAATTTTACCTTTATTTTG
This sequence comes from Polyodon spathula, assembly GCF_017654505.1. Lineage (NCBI taxonomy): Eukaryota > Metazoa > Chordata > Actinopteri > Acipenseriformes > Polyodontidae > Polyodon > Polyodon spathula. The sequence continues at coordinate 71,008,610 of NC_054537.1, forward strand.
ATGTGTGTAAGAGTTATTTACATTTTTTTTCATATCTGATGTAAGAAAGTTTCAGTCTTTTAGTACTGGTACGGATGGAAATTCTAAGTGATTTAGTTTTGCTGCTGCAACATGGTGAAAACAGCAAAACTCTTGGAGCTGGATAGAGTCTCAGTAGTTTCCAACAAGTTTCTCTAACTTGTATGAGGAACTACCGTTCCTTTCAATTCTGTCTGTGTTCAGTGAAGGTGAATGCCCAGCCCAACATTGTATTTTGTTAAACCTTTATTTTGGCCCTTGTGCCCTTTTGTTTGTGTTATTTTTGTTTATTGAAGTGCGCTTTAGTGCCTAAACTGCAGCTTCCTTGCCTGAGTCTCTTTCCTGCCACTACCATGCTACAGGTGGTGAAAAACTTTTGGCCATAGCTGTACTCGAAATTCTTATTTGTACTTTTTTTTTTTTTTTATGTGCTGCCATATGCAGTTTTATTTTATAATAAAACACATAAAAAAAGGGGTACCAGCTGTTAGTTTACAAAAAGAAGCACTGACAGCAGTGGACAGGGTAAATAAAAAAGCATACCATTAACATAGTACATTTTGATTTGGGGGTGGTGGAGCGCAAATCCATGCAAACCTCGCTCTCTTGCAATAGACCATGTGGGCAGTCAGGCTTCCTTGACTTCTGAAGTTTTAAAATAAAGGTTTAAGTTTAGGGTATGTGATTAAGCACTCACACTGGGGAAGTTTGTCTGTTACAGCACCCAAGTGGTTTAACAAGCATAACTTACTCAGGAGTAAGACTGATATACTATTTTTTTTTTTTTTTTTTTTTTTTTTTTTTAGCATGAGCTGTAACTGAACCTTTTAAACACAAGAATGCTGGCCAATCTTTCACAGACTTTTTTGATAGATGCAATCAGTAAAAAAAAAAAAAAAAAAAAAAAAAAAAAAAAAATTCTACACAACAGCAGCATCTGTTCCCACGTGACGGGTTTTTAATGTGCACTGTGTGTCCAGCTATATCTGAACAGTAGTCCTACAGTGCTGGCAGTATAATAGATGCTCAAACATTTCAAGTTCCCACTGAGGTTGCTGATGTGGTGCTTCTGGGCTCAGCTCTTGGATATGAATTAACTTGTTAACGTGGATATCTCAACCCTTCAAAACCTGTTTAAGCAGAATTTAGAGCTGCCATAGCAACTTAAATATGGTAAATGTCTGTGTTTTTTGTGTTGCCTTTCATACTTTAAAAAAAGGGGTTCAGTATTTATAACCTCTGTCTTACAGTCTTAAAAAGATGTCTGTGTCCCTACATTTTAAACAACGTGAAATGTCACCCATGTTTGCGATGTACTACAGGGAGCATAGAAAGCAAATGTATAAAATAGTGAGCTGATACTAATGATATGTCCAGGTAATTTAATCACAATTGTATAAGGGCTGCCTCCTTAACTTTCATAAATGCATATGGTCTCTTGTGGCAGGGCAGAAGCCCTGCTGGTGTAAATAGTGTGTGGGCGGAATGTAAGGTTGGCAGGAATGGGGTTAAATCTGTCCCTGCCAGCAATCATAGGTGTAGACATTCTCCAATTAGGTAATTGAGTGTTAATTGGGGAGTGACCACATGTATACAAAGGAAGCAAAATCCTTTGTGTGGGAGAGTTTGTATTGTGTCTGTAGTGAAGTCTAATGCCCAGTCTACACCTTTGTGCTTAGCCATAGTACTACAGTTGGCAATGACAATTTTGACCAGAGAAAGGGTATAACATCTATTTGGAGTACTGCTTTGTGGCACTCACTACAGTCCCATTATGGGTTGCAGTGGTCCTCAAGTGACTCATACCATTATGTCCTGTTTTAAGTTATCAATCAATCTTTATTTTATGTAGCGCCTTTCATAGTGGACCACCATCACAAAGTGCTTTACAAGATGCAGTAACAAGAAAATCCATAATACTTGAAATACAGAGAAATGCATAATATATGATATACAGTAAAAAAAAAATAAATAAATTGCATAATACATGAAATAGTACATTAAATACAGTGGAAAGTGCATAATACATGACAGTAACATAATACGTGAAATAGTAGCAGCAACAAAGTAGCTAATAGCAGATATCAAGCTTAAAGAGCATGGAAAGCAAGAGAGAACTGGTGGGTCTTGAGAGTACCCAAAGCTGGGAGAGAGTTCCAGAGAGTCGGAGCCATGAAACTAAACGAGCATTCTCCAAGTGTGGTGCACATTTGCTTGGGGATAATAAGCAGACCAGAGTTGGAGGACCTCAGCTTCCGGGCATGGACATAACGTGTCAGCATGTTGAGGAGGTACTGTGTGATGAAGGGCAATTTTGGATGAGCAGGAGAGTTTTGAAAGTAGTCCTGAACTTTACAGGTAGCCAGTGCAGCTGGGCAAGATTGGGGGGTGGGGGGGGGGGGGGGTGATGTGATCATGTTTTTTACATCTGGTAAGGATCCTGGCAGTTGGTTTATCGTGCGTGCTGGGAGACCACCATATAAAGAGTTGCAGGAGTCGAGAGAAGACAAATGCATAACAAAGTATCTCTGCATCTAGGGAAAGGTAGGGGTCAACTTTGGAGATGTTTTGAAGATGGTAGAAGGAAGATTTGACCATGGAGGAGATGCGGGCATCAAAGGAGAGGTTACTGGGGGGGAAGGCAGCGGCAGACAGTTTCCGAGGTTCAGGGCAGCCATATTTAGATTCTTAATGATTCTTATGTCATGTTCCATTATATTTTGACAATCTTTGTAAAGAATAAACTAGTTCACTGAAACTTTAACTTGAAATCCAATACAAATATATAAGTTAAATAAATATTATAATAGAAATAAATGATTGTAGCTGCCATGACATCCAAAGCCTATAAGTACCTCCACTGCTTGTTTCAAACACTTTCCCTTGATAAAGGTATGTAAAGATACCAAAACATTGGGAAGTTGGCACTTTTGAGCAAAACATAAACAGATTAATAACATCAATTGATCTCAAAATTAAAATGCAGATTACTTAGTATGTTTGGCCATTCCTGTAAAAACAAAAACAACTACAAATAAAGCAATAGATTCAAATTTAGAGTTTAACCCGGCAAGCAAAGGAGCATAATATACTCCCCCCTCTCTGGACAAGGCTGGGAGTGAGGTGGTGGTGGTAATTCGAAAGCACGGCAGGACTGAGTTTGCGAAGTAGGTTATAAGTTGATGGGAACTTGATGGTAATTGGCTTGTGGATGAATGTACTAGACCTTGTATTAATCATACTTTAGACTTCCTGCTTGAAATCCTTGCAAGATTTATAATTCTGATACACTCAAGTATATCTGTTAAAAATGATAAACAGAAAGACAGGTGGATGGTCAGATAAATGACTTCCACACCACACAATGTACAATAAGTCATACCTTTCACTGAATAATATTCCATGATAAAATTCTTTAAAACCCCCTACTAGTTAATATTCGCTGCCTGCTCAGTACATTTCGTTTTTATGTTAACCAATGCATCCCTACGAGCCTTTTTTTATTCTTTATCTAGAAAATCAATTTTTGCTTTCTTTTGAAATAAATATATTCCCCGAAAAACTAAATCTAGCAAAATATAAATCAAAGATTAATTGCGCCTATTGCACAAATAGCTTTATATCTAGAAGCAGGTAATTTGAACACAAAATACATTAACATCTGAAATATTAGCATAATTTGTATGAGCTAATAACCCAAGTATACAAATGGAATCAAGTGGTTATTGGGGATAAGTGTTTCTTCAGAGATTAAAAGAGCACAATTTCTTTATGAATATATTAACATTTTATGAGTGAAGTCATACAATGGCAAATTTCCCTGCATAAATAATCCTATGGTTTAATAACAGTGCCTTGCAGGAAGTCACCACAGTTGGTTTGTAATTGAATGCAACCTTCAGAAAAATCTGAGGTTATTGCAGGCCTCCAGAGAGCTGTATCATTGCTCCAGAATTAATTTATATTAAAGCACAATACTTGCAATCTTAAACCTAAACCTTGCAGTTTGAACAGCTTGATATTATTTGCTGGTAACTTTACAACAACATGTACCTGGGTATTGTGTGTAGTTTCCCCACTAGCCTGAAATACAATATTGACTGCATCTGTGTTAGATTGAGAGAAGGCCAAAGGGCAGGATGGGAAAAGAAAGACATTTCTGACAGGAACAAAACTTGAAGGAAGGATACACTTTCTGTTCTAAATAGTTCCTTGCATGTTTAAATTTGTTAAAATGATTGTATTCCCCCCTAAGAAGGGTATTTGCAGCTGCTTCTACCCAAGAGGTCAGTGACAAAGACTTTTTCATTCAGTGACCGAGCTCAGAACACAGTAATGATGAAGTTGAATCATCCCAGGAAGCACAAGTAGTAACAAGGTTTCCCATAGGAAGTAATTGAAAGGTTAATAAACATTTTCTTAATGTAAAATTCATGTTTGCCACGATGTGGGACCTGTATATGGATTGGATTTATGATTGATGTTATTATTTTACTGGCTTTGGGAACTTGCAACACATCATATCAAGTGTTCATTTTCAGAAACAAACTATTTGATTTACAATCGTTTCTGGTTAGACATGAATTGTAATATGATTACATTCTGCACTGCAGGTAAGGAAAAGATGCATGACTTAGGTCAGACCTATGCTGTTGATGGTTTATTATACCATCTGTGAAATGTTGTTATTTGAATTCAATTCATATTTGGTGATAACACCAAATAGTATTTTTGTAACAGTTTCCTAATGATTGATCCACAATATATAAAGCAAATTGACTTGCTGGAGTAGTGTTGCAGAGGGATCTTGGCACTATATAGTCAATAAAGTGATACAGAACGTCATGTGTTGTTATTATAAAAAAAAAAAAATTGTTACAGTATACAGTTGTGTTGCCACAACTTGGCAGAAACTGATTTAATTAAAGAGTTCTTGTGGCTGCTTTGTTTTCTAGATTTCAGTTCATTTATAGTTCTATGACAGGAATAACGGAAAAGGTTGCTTTATATATTGTCCAATGTATCACCTTAACTTGATATAGAACTATAACATATGTTAAACATTAGTCAAACACAGATTTATTAACATTTCAATGATAAGACATAAATAACAGTACAGCTTTTTGCATGAGGGCAAAGTTTGTGCATTTTTGTTTTTTTGTACAGGGAAACATCTTTAAAATGATAAACTGTGTTGTACTGTTAATATGTCATGTAAAGGGTGTCCCTTTTTGTTATAAGAGTCATTTTGTGCAGTTTGGACGAGAGTCTGCTGCTTAATCAACTATCATTGCTGTTATAATAAGAGAAATTCCAACACATGATGTATTAACTCATTATAAAGCACAAGACAGAAGATTGCACTCTGGAACGACTATTAAACATACAAACGTTTCCTTTTTTTACGTTGGAATTCTGTCTTATTCAATGCACAACTAACACATTTCCTGTTGGTGATTTATAAGGAATTTAATACAATTTAAAAGTTTGATGAAATGAAAATCCTTTTAGAAATAATAATCCATTACTGAAGTAAATGTTCCACCAGTACAAAACACATTTTGTAACCTTTGCAGAGAAATTCTGTTACATTCTGTGCTGCCAACAAGAACTGTTTTTTTTATATACGTGGATTTCAATTTTAGAGTCTCACATTATTGGGGATATATATATATATTATAATATTATTTGTTTGTTTTGTAATAACACTATTATGTAACCAGTCATATATGAGGTAAATGAAAAATTTAATTGTTTGCACTTTGTCTAGCATCATCTCATTATATGCAGGTAGAAATGGTTAGGGCGTCAGTGTTTTGGCATGTGACATTAGTAATTATTACCAATCCTTTTCAAGTGTACAAAGTATGTGCATTCTGATGTATAACATCTTGCTGCTTAAACTTTAAAAATGTTATTGTCAGTTTCTGCTAGTCTATACTTAGTGCACTGTAAATGTAAGTAGTATTTTCATTTTTCAACTTCAGATTGTTTGTACAATTTTAACTTGTTTGTATGCCACTGTTGTTTACTGTAAACTAGTACCACAATGTCACAATACAACAGGGCTAATCTAATCTAATGCAAATTAGCTTTTCAATGATGTAGGTTGTAATTGTGTCCCCAGCTGTTAAGTTGCTTATCTACAGTATTTCAGACCTATATTTGCTCTAATAGACCACGTGAAGTGATTAGGTACCATGCCTCAGCAACGTCATCAGTGGCATCATTAACAGCCATACTGTAAATAAGAGTGTTTAATAACAATGTAAATGCGTGTTACTGAGTTGGATGGTTTAAATACAAATGTGTAATAATCAAGGTTAATAATGTTTGAATGTCTTAGATATTAAGGTTGCACTGTGTTCTGGAGATAGGGAACTGAGCAGTTTCCAATTACCTGTTACCCAGAAACATACATACCTGGTTTCACATACCTTGATTAGCACAAATCACATATAACCTCACCTGATATTATTACCTAGTTTCACAGACCCCGATTAGCTAAAATACTGGATTACTTGACCTAAATTAACAAAGTAATCCAATATTGTTGCTAATTGGGGTCTGTGAAACCAGCCATAGGTAATCCCAAGATTTATGTTAATCAAGTTATGTGAAACCTGGCTATATGTCCTTAGCAGGAATAATTGGCTTCAGCTGAAAGGGTATTGCAAAACAATAATACCCTATAATATTAGGCCCCTGTTTTGGGAATTCGTGTTTCATTCCATTTAAAGTATTAAGTACATTTTTGTTAGATGCAGTGTCAGTATTCTGAATATGACGATTCTGTCAAAACATTTGTTTACCTAAATAAAGTTGGTTTGCTTTAGTAGCACTGAATGATGCATTGAAGTTCTGAATGATGCATTGAAAGAAAGCCTATGATACTCAAAAGAGTAATAAATAATTCAAATTCGCTTTAATGTGAACTCATAGTATCCTACTGAGATGATGCACAAAATTTAAACATGTATTATTGCATATCCCCCCCATTTCCTTTTATCCCTTTTTTATTTAGCCTTCATTTTACACTTATGGCATAACCCTCACACTGATCCAAATGTATTCACATAAAACACATGCACTAAACGCTGCCAACTGATATAAGTTTATTGTGCACACCAAAACTATGAGCCGCTGTTTTTCCGTTGGTATATATTGCAAACTCTTCCTAAAGGGCAGTACCTGGGGCTGTCCTAACACTGACTGGGTAAACTACTGAAACAATAGAAATATACAGTGGTATCCACCACAAAGTGCTGTATACAGTGAAGGACTTTTGTGATGGCAAGGATGTAGGTCTCCTGGTACTAGCTGTGCATTTCTAGCCTAAGGCACAATTGATTTTTAAGAAACATATAAAGTGTTCAGCTCAGATGTAAATGTATTGTGTCTGAGCATTGCTGTGCTAACAGCTCTGTCTACCCATGTACATCCCAAGGGAGTTGCAAACAGTCAGTCCATGGATTTATTGAGTTGGCTCTTCAAATTATTTATTTATTTATTTTTTCCCCGAGGAGAGACACCCTTGAACATGTTGTTTAGGTTATTGTATTTTTTTTCCACATTCAGGTTACAAACTGTAAATCGTTGTGATTTTTCTGGGGTGGAGGGGCTGGCATCAGTGGTATAACTTTGATTTCAAAAGTGTGTGTGTGGGCAGGGGGCAGTAATGTTAAATTCATTCAGATTGCCACCTTTGAGGTAGTGAACTCTCTCTTTGGAGGGCAGGAGGGGTGTTTCACAGTCACTCTACAACAATATGATCCCAATGTTCAAATACAAAATAATTTTTATTGTATTGAGACCATAGGCATTGGAAATTGTATCACAATTGAAAAATTTCACAATAGGGGAAAAACAAGAACTTGTAGAAACAGTTCGTTACTACTGGGCTATGCTCTCCTCTCTGCTTGAGAGTGCCCATAATGCATTGTGCACCAGCCATGTCTCAGTAGTTTGGCACTCCCGCTGGGTCCCTGTGGAGATGCTGTACTGACTAGTGATTATACGAATAAATTATTGAGAAATAAGTTTTACTACTGCTGCAATGTGAGGGGGGCATTTCCCTGTTGTTGTAAAAGTGAGGGGGCATGTCCCTGTGTAAATTATATCTAGGCCTGGCACTGATTCCTACAAACCGAACTGAGTTTGTACATTTATTTTCAGATTCATTACAAAGTGATCATTTTTTTGTACCTTGGCATCTAATTTAATTAAATTTAATTGAATGGAAAGGAAAGGCAGGTGCTGAGTACGAACCCAACCACACATGGTTCAAAGATGAATGTCTTGCCATTCAATTACAGGAAAAACTCTGTAGCTGAGAAGTTAGTACGTGTCTTAAACTGATGTCCGTGTTATTAACTCATCTGCTGCTAGGAAAGGAGATCCATTACATTCCCCTCCGCTTAATCAAAGCTTGTCCTGCAGCGTAAACACAAGTGTGTGTCTACCTGCGCTCAGGGAGTTTCACTGTTGCTTGTCAGGGTGACCGTTCACTGTTTCATTTTATGAATGTGTGCCCTGACTATGCTGTATAGTTATCTTTGTAATTGTGTTCATGTTTGCTAAAGAAGAGCGATACTATATAATATTTTAACCAGTTTAAATAGATGTTGCACGGGGTACTGCAGTACCCAAGGGCAGGGTTAATATGGTAAGTTTCCAGTGTTATATATCATGTAATTGTGAATTACTATAATGTGTTTGGAATGCAACACACAGTAGGACCTGTTGTTCAAGACCTTAATTAATTAACATATGTGAAGGCCATATATTTAAAACAACAATGTCCTGGTAATATCACTGTTTTGGACGAGTGTCATTTTCTGCAGAACCGTGCTAACTGGATCACTTAAGTAATTCTCTTTGACATTAAGACCCTCAGGTGGGTTCAATCTTGGCTTTCATAAAGGATAGTGCAACTGGAACTGTCAAAACCTGGAAGCATTTGGAAGGAAGAAAAGAAGGATTAGATCATCCAAGACAGGAGCAGAATATAATTTCTATATGTGTCAGTTATGCCTCATAATATCCCTTAAGGATAAACAGGTTGGTTTCTTGAACATATCTGGATTATTGGACCATTTCAACATGATGTAAGAGTTAAATCACAATGGTATTTCTTCTTAAATGACTTGTTTTATTTGCTTTGATGAATATTTAGATCTTGGACTTGAAAAGATTCCTCAGAAGAATAAAGTAGAGAGGGCTATGGTTTTAAGGTTCATGTGAACTTCAGCCAAAACTTCAAAAGCTGAGTCACATTGATGAAGGCACTAGCTGACACTTGGTAACCTATTTCTTATAGTTTAACTTTGTGTGAAATTCACTTTGGATACAGTACATGTTTTCTGCTAAGCAATTTAAGCCCTCCCGAAATTCTGTACTTCTAATATATTTATTCCATATTATTCAGTACTAAGTTTTTAAAGCAGGTCTCGGTGAGAATGGTTAGTAAAGAATTATCAGGGCAGGTAATGTGTAGTCAGGGCTCAAAACAGACAAAAAACAAGTGTCACCTTATGCAGAGATGACAAAGCAATAAAGATAGTTTTTTACGTAACATAGCTTTGGTAGATACAAAATGTGTGCAATGGGGACAAGCAACATGTTTGGAAAAAGGTAAAGATTGATATAAAAACTGCAGAAAATGCAAGCAGTGAGCCAGGGATACATATAATAATTGGACATACTAAACTGGGGAGAAAACCGGGGTAAAAAATTGGCAACGACTAAATTAAAAATAAAATAATAATGACTCAATTGCTTAAACTTCTTGAATGAAATACTTACCATTGCTTTTAATTAGTACACATTAGTGTATTCTTCAAGAAGTCCTTTTACTTTAAAAAAATGATGGTGGAGGGCTATTTAGTGGAAGGGTTCAGGCTAAAAATATATATTTCAACAGAAATGCAGCATACTGTATCAAGTCAGCAAATACAAACATTCCCAGGTATGGCTTATTTACATTCTGTCAGGAAACTACACTGGTTGTGTCTGCAAGTACATAATTATATAACTGGGCGCTGTTACAAATAAAGCCACGTTGTTAACCAGATGTGGAGGTTGATCTAGGAAAGTAATCTTCTGAATTCAGTTGCTGAGTTTAGGTTTAAGTATTCTTTTCCATTGTATTTGATATATAAAGACAACTTTCATGGAGTTATGTGGTTGTTTCACTTATGAGGATAGCCTTCATTCTTTTAGACTATTTGGTCATCCTCATTCGTGGAATGTTCATGGTGTATCCTTTATATATTTGCTTTTGTACTTATGTAAAGTGTTGTTTTTTCATTCTCAGTTGAAATACTAGCAAATACAATTATTCATTGATAAAGGCTTCTAGTAAAAAAAGTTGTTGTGTTATATTTTAGATTTCTGTGTTAAACTGTATTTTTCTCCCCAGTTTTGGAATGTCCAATTATTATTGTTACAGTGCACTTTTGTCATTCAATTATTTTCGTACATGGAGAGAGACAGAGAGAGAAAGAGAAAGAGAGTGAGTTATTTTTTGCTAAATGTCGTATGGTTCATCATTTGAATATATATTTCTTGCCTGTCAGATAAAAAGGTACCCCCTGGTCATAGGTAAGTTAAACTAGTTTTGGTAGCAATTTGTTAAAAGAGGATGTGCTTGACATGAAGAGGTCAAGGGAGAAACATGCCCCTGCAAATTTAACTGTTAAAGGTCAAGTCTCTGAAGACCAACCACTTTAGCCTTTGGCAATCAGAATAGCAGCTGTTGTACTGTAAAATGCTAATTGTCAAACCTTGAGTGAGCCTGAGGGTAAGCTGTGGTAATAAGAGGGTTCTAAAGTTGAACTCCCTGATAAATGTCTTATTTTCAGATATAAGCATATTCCGTTTTATTCTTGTTGAGTTTTCAAATATTTTGAGGCAACAATGAGGTTGTGTGTCTTCCCATGTTTGCCTTTCCTAGTGCAAGTTGTTTGTGACTTAACATTTAACAAATAAATATTAACATTTTTGGGGAGGATGGAGGCCGAAACAAAAAAAAAGCAACATGAATGAATAACAAACAGAGTTTTTATGCTCATGCCCGTTGACTTATTGGTTAGGTGTAGATTCTCCTTTGTAGAAAAGCAACCAAGTTTACAATTCTTGATATAGGATTAAGTTTGAATTTAATTCCATGATTGCAATTAGCTGTTCTCTGGTGATGAAAATCTTACTTTCTGTACTTGAATACATTACATCAAATTAATGCTTTAAATAATTAAATAAACAAACACAAGTTTATCATGTATAATACATATAACACATATTAGCCAATAGTTATCTATTTAGCAACCCTATGTGTCACAAAGACGGCCGATGTGGGCGGCGTCAGAACCAGGAATTGAATACACAAAACCGGACGGATGAAATGAAATGATGATGGTGCTTGCTTGCGCCGGTTTATTGTAAAATAAAAGTGTCGAACAAACAAACAGAAACACGGCACTTGACGCCAAAATAAATATACAAACAAAAATGGACTAACACTTGACAAAAACGGTGAGCAGATCGACAGACTAACAAACACGGTGACTTAAATAAGTATCGTGCTGGTCCCACCAGCACGCAATAGCAATTGAAATTGTAACTCTCTTTGGTTTCTCCTCCTCTCTCCCGTTCTCCACTCATCGAACACCCAACCATGAGTATGTGAAAAGGTGCATCTATATATACTGTTGTGCTGGGATTCAATTACTAATTAATTATTCACTTGAATCCCAGCAAGTGAATTAATTATGTGCAACCTCGTGCTCACATATTAACTACTTTAAATGTACGTGAAGTGATGTACAATCCCTAAATACAAATATACATTTTAAACACACAGACCCGTTTATATCCCGTGTACCAATGACTATACACCAACATTTAACAAACTACACGCAACATAACAGATAATATACACAGGGGCGGGCACTTTGTCACACTATGATACAATCCTGTTTAAAACCGGTTAAGCCTTTTTTATTACTACAGTAAACACAATCTTTACCTTGTCACAAGCTTCATTAAAAGGAAACACATGTGTGAATAAACGTCAATGGCCAACAATATAAAAATAAAGGCAGGTGGATGAAAACAGAACTTTATATCATTTACTTTTCTCCTCTACTCTGGTTTTCATCTACATTGAAGTGTTCAGCAGCAGCATTTCCAAACATGTAACAGAAATGTAATCAAAGTTTAATTTGCATTATTTTGTTGTCAGAACCAGATATACCTCTTTTGTGACAAGGCATTAAAACTTTATTATCCAGACAGGTGAAGGTTTTGTTACAAAGTGGCTGGCTTTCTGCATTACTTTTTGAACAAATTCTACCTATTTCCATCCATGCCCCAACAGCCAATAAGATTGCAGCTGAGGTCTGACTTTATAGCAGCCAATCCCTATCCATTGTAGCAATGGATGCCTGAGACTGCCATCAAGGTTTCAAAATATTCAGACATAACTAATGCCAGCAATCTGTACCTACAAGGCCTTCAAAAAGAAAGACATTTGAAAATCTCTTGAAGTGACACATATTGACTTTATTTAAAATCTGCTGAGTTCTGTATTTTATGTTCTGTATTATGGTTTATGAAGTTGTGCCCACACTGTTCTTTTATTGTGAGATGTCTTCACTACAGGGCTAGGTTGTTATGGAAATAGAATATGCTTTTCAACCACAGGATTTCTGCCAATGTTGCTTTAAGTCTTAAGAAGCAAAAGTATCTGTAGGTGAAATAATGGACAATGGTGAAGGTTTGTGGCCTATTGCATTGTGCTTTTCTAATGCAGTCAGAAATACTTACCCATATATAGAAATGATTCATATTTGAGAATCTAAATTGGTTATTTAATCACAGCTGATAAAAAGCTCTCCTTCTGGTTGGCTGTCCTCCATATATTCAAAAGCCATTGATGATAGTTGGACTGAGTATATTTTCCCAAGACACAGAACAATGCCAAGAGATAAGTCACCATGTAAAGTTCCATGTTAATTCAAATTTCCAAGCCTAATTGGCTACTTAGTTACTAAATAAATGGGCACTATAGCGGTAATTTACTTGTGCATGTAACCTTCAAGACTGCATTCAATAAAAGCAAAGATTATCAAGAACACGGTATAATATTGTATTCATTATCAATCGGTGCATGCACATGTCATATTGACTTTTTAAACACTAACCTTAAGATAACCAAGTAATATTTATATAAGAGCAAAAACCTTTTCAGTTATAAAAAATCCCCAAGTGTTGGGCCTCCTACAACCTTGAGAAATCGGGTATAAAGTAAAAACAAAATTGGAAAGGATGTGAAGGAGGATGTTAATGTGGGAACCAAAGGCAGTTGGCCAATTAAAATAAAGAGCCTCCAGGGATGGTTGTGAACCAAGAGTCCTTTCCAGTTCTAACTGGACTATTCCCTGACCAGCTTCTGTGGTTTGGCTTAAAACATAGAAGTTTATTAAACAGGCATAATTTCTGCATTTTGAAGGCATGGAAATTAGTGGATAAGGTCATGAGTAGTGCAGATTAAGGGTTCTGTAAAGGACACTGATATTTTTTTCTGAATTATTGAACACTCTGAAAGGGCTTTGTTTTTAACCTATGGCGAATGTGAATAGAAATGAGAAATATTATTATTTATTTATTTCTTAGCAGACGTCCTTACCCTGGGCGACTACACCTATTTTTTGAGCCTTTGTTGTCTTTCTGATCCTTGGTTAACATATTTTAGATGAAGCACTTGCAGTGAAATGTGTAGAGAGACTTTGGCTGGAGGAAGTCACAGGAGATGGTTGTTACTAGCTTCATTAAAAAGAAACAGAATTAAAGAATGAGACAACAAGATTGTGAGAGAATGGGTTTACCCACAAACAACCATGGGATTTGAACCAGGGAGAAGCTGATGATCTATGATTTATGTATTTAAAAGAATGCTTAAAGTGATTGTAGCTTACTATATATATATATATATATATATATATATATATATATATATATATATATATATATATATATAATGGTTCTTTTGTAAAGTAACATTTATGGAATCAGGTCTCAAAATGTGCAGTTTTAAAAGAAAAACATGTCCCAGTATTTTTTATTTGAAATCATGATGAGCCTCATTTACAAAGCCTTTACCATATGCAAAACATGATTTTACTATTCCCATTTTCTTGCAAGAGTAGCTCCTCCCAAAAGTGATAAAAACATAAATTAAAAAAAACAGAAACAGTAGTAGAACACCAAATTGGCAGTTTCTAGTTGAAAATAATTGACCAATCTACTGGTGTGTGTAGGGTGACAATGTGACTGTCACATGATAACTTACTTCATATAACATTTCTCAGAGTGTTATGTTGATTGTTGGTGCTGGATAAATTAAACCAATGATGCTGAAAAAAGAGAGGATTAAGGAAAAAAAATAATATATATATATATATATATATCATATATATTCAGAATGGAGTGTGGTAACCAGCGGTGTACCACAGGGATCAGTATTAGGTCCTCTGCTATTCCTAATCTACATTAATGATTTAGATTCTGGTATAGTAAGCAAACTTGTTAAATTTGCAGACGACACAAAAGTAGGAGGAGTGGCAAACACTGTTGCAGCAGCAAAGGTCATTCAAAATGATCTAGACAAGATTCAGAACTGGGCAGACACATGGCAAATGACATTTAATAGAGAAAAGTGTAAGGTACTGCACGCAGGAAATAAAAATGTACATTATAAATATCATATGGGAGATATTGAAATTGGAGAAGGAATCTATGAAAAAGACCTAGGAGTTTTTGTTGACTCAGAAATGTCTTCATCTAGACAATGTGGGGAAGCTATAAAAAAGGCTAACAAGATGCTCGGATACATTGTGAAAAGTGTTGAATTTAAATCAAGGGAAGTAATGTTAAAACTGTACAATGCACTAGTAAGACCTCATCTCGCTATAAAAAAGATATTGCTGCTCTAGAAAGAGTGCAAAGAAGAGCGACCAGAATTATTCCGGGCTTAAAAGGCATGTCATATGCAGACAGGCTAAAAGAATTGAATCTGTTCAGTCTTGAACAAAGAAGACTACGTGGCGACCTAATTCAAGCATTCAAAATTCTAAAAGGTATTGACAGTGTCGACCCAAGGGACTTTTTCAGCCTGAAAAAAGAAACAAGGACCAGGGGTCACAAATGGAGTTTAGAAAAAGGGGCATTCAGAACAGAAAATAGGAGACACTTTTTTACACAGACAATTGTCAGGGTCTGGAATCAACTCCCCAGTAATGTTGTTGAAGCTTACACCCTGTGATCCTTCAAGAAGCTGCTTGATGAGATTTTGGGATCAATAAGCTACTAACAACCAAACGAGCAAGATGGGCCGAATGGCCTCCTCTCGTTTGTAAACTTTCTTATGTTCTTATGTTCTTATATATATATATATATATATATATATATATATATATATATTATATATATATATATATATATATCAGCTTTGTGATGTGAAAATAACGACTTGCCCCATAGGGTAGAATGGCTCATTGATGCATTGGGTCCCTAAATAGTGGCAGTGAAAACATTTAACATTAGATTTTGGGCTTGACATTGGCTGAATTCAAGAGAAGGGAACTAAATTCTATGAGTCTAGTTGGTCTGGTCACAGTTCAAGTTTTCATACAGGCCACTGTTTTTTCTATGCAGCCTTCAGGGTTTCTACCATCATTCTGCATCTTTTTGCGTGCAACATGAGAGATCAAGGTCCCAAGATGTTAGATACCTACAGCACAGGAGGCAGGGACTTTCTATGTTGTATTTAAATGTCTATTTTTCTAAAATAATTTATAAATAATATGTCAAAAATAGTTTTATGACGAAGTTGAAAATCCTGGAGGCTGTCGCTTCATCCACTCCTCCAACCCGATTGCTTATGAATGTTAAAATACAGAAGTCACTTATAGGTTATCACTATAACAAGTCTGAGATAAATAGGTTAATTGAAGTGTAAACATGCAACGAGAAGTCTGCCTGGGAGTTAGGTGGTTTTTAAAGCATGTTGTTGAGATAAATAATACATACTGTACAATTAAGGCAGACATGTTAAGAATATTTAGCAAGCTGCCATTTAAAAATGTTCTGTATTGTTTACCCATTTAGCTGCCACTTGAAGTGTATGAGAAAGATGCCAATTTTGATAATATTTGTTATTATTAAAACAATAACAAATATGTCGGATGGCACCTCGCTCGTCCCTGCCAAACAATGAATAAACAAAAATTGGCCTTCGCCATCATATATAATAATAAATCATAATAACAGCACACATACATAGGGGTGGGACACTCCGCCACAAAGCAATACAATCTTGATTTATTAGGTAATGCCCAATAAAGATGGTTTTAGTGTGGTTAGAAACTTAGCAGTGACTTTACTGTGAAAATCATAAAATTACATTTTGAATGTTTCAATTTTCTTCTGTTTAGTTTTTTAAAATCTAGACAGTCCATCTGAATGGATGAAAGTTCTAAGGTTTCTACTATAGGGTTATAGGATGACGAATGCCTGTGCATGTGGGTAATAGTGTCACGAGTAGAAATAAACTGCAACTGCTGACATAACCCATACACAGGCGCTCACAGTCCTATACCTATTAAATACTTCTTTATTCTTAATATACCATGTTGTTTTCTGTTTGTTTATTCTATTGGGATTTTAATTTTCAAAGGGAGAAAAGGACAGATGAAGATAATATGTCCCATTCTGATGTCACCGTTTTGAATTGACTTTGTAGCTGAAGGAAGTTCTAAAAGGTGCCTAATATATATTTTTTTTAATTAAATGATATCAGCAGTAGTGATATTGAGAATAAAGTACAGTAATAAGATCATATGGAAAGGCTGATGTCATCAATTGGGTTTCTTTGTGATCAGGCATCCAGCAGGCAAATGTGTGCTCCGACTGGCCAAAAGATCCTCAGTAGTCTCTAGTTAACTTTGCGGGTGACCCTTATATGACAGGAGCCAAGAGTTTAAGCAGTCAGCGATGAGGTCATCTAATTGGATATTCTAAATTTGGGGTGAAAATCTAGGAATATTTTTTAGATCTGAAGAAATTAGTCCTATGTTTTTATATTTCAAACATGCTCTGTGCAATGTGGTACAGTTTTGACAAAACAACTTGAAAAAATCAAATACAACCAAGGTCCAAAATCCTATGGATGTACCATATGAATAGCTTATGGACTTAGTTTGTAGGTGGGTCAAATCAGATACAACTGACAATGTTACCCTAATAACTTGAGTATGGATTTACAAAACAATCTGAAATTTGGTAGAAAGTCAGAAACCTGTTTAAATCAGTTGGACTAAAAGTTGCATTTTACAGTAAAAAGAAAACATATGTATTGTGACAGATAACTCCTTATATTTTAAATTAACATGCAAAATTGTTAGTTGTGCAAAGAACCCAGCTATGTTTCAGTATTTCATGAATGAATCCTTGCTGTTCTTTCCACTAAGCTCAAGCATTGCATTTCTTTGCTTCAGTGTGGGGTGGAGATTTTTGTAAACTCGGCAAGACCTGTTAGCGATAAGCAGCTCCGAGAGAATGCAATGGATTAAAATTGTATCTATTAGGCTGTCATAAGCTAGCCTATTAAATAAAACCTCTCATATCTTATCTATGTAGTTGTTTACTTCAATACAACCCTGATCATTCGCCTCTTGGCTACTGAAGAGGGCATTCTTTAATGAGAGACAAATTCCATTATGTTACGGAAATGCATGCTACAGGGAGGGATTACTGATATTATGGTATGGTTCTGAATGGTATCATTCAGAACTTGAGTATGCAGCATAGAAAACAAGCAGTATGACCAAAGCATGAACTGAGAAAAAGGTTTATTCAGTCAACATTAAATTGCATTGTGCACACTAGCTGATTTTCTTTTAACCTGTAACTGCTGGGGCGGGTCAAATGATCCATGCAAACCATATTTAAAAAAAAAAAAAAAAAAAAGTGTTTGTTTTCTTAAGCAGTATTTTTTTCTCAGCATGATCTGCAGGTAAAAGCAAGTTACTCACTTGTGTACAGCATTTTCTGATGTCTTAATTGGCATTCTGTAGGTCTGATTCTGTTTGTGGTGGTATTTATGTCATTTCACCCCAGTAATTAATGGTTTTACAGGTCATGGCATTATAAGCATCTGCATTTATTGAGTCTTTACAATATATGTTTGTGTAACAAGGGTTGTTAGCCAATTAATTAACCTTAGCAACAAGAACTTTTCCTAAATTAGGTGATAGTGTCAAAGATAAGGTAGAGTCTCTTAAGGATATAGATTCAGCATGAAATTTATTTCCCTTCGGCGATATATTTCTGTCCCTGAAGAAATATATCAGAACCCAAACCATGGTAAAATATCTAATAGACTCTTAGGGAAACGTGTTTTATTTATTTATTTATTTTTAATGGAGTGGGTTTTGATAGGGCCAGATCGGGGGCAGTCAAAGATAGACAAGATGTTCATTACAATAAATAATGGAAAGCCTTCCAAAAGTGAAGTATTGGTGATAATAGGGTTGCCTCTCTCATAATTATAGTGGTTGTTTGGTAAAGTTCACGTTACTTGACACCAACCAAATAAAATTCATACATAAATCCTCTGGACATCTTGAATATACATAATTAGGAAGGGCGGGGGATTTTGTATCCTCTTAAGGTATTTAGAGAGATAATTAAAGGCCTACAACAAAAATAAAAAAATAAAAATTATAGTTTTAGTAGGCGCATTACATACTATACAGTGTAAAACCTAACAGTCATTAAAACTTTAAAAACAAAATGATCAAACACTCGTGAAAAAAAAAAACAACCATAAAACAATGCTACCTGTTGCAACACAACTACCTACCAAAAAGATGACATGATTTACATTTTAGGTCTGAAACAACAAAAGAAAGTTAACACTTCCTAGACATCGGTGGTATGCCTCACACATGCCTGTTATGCCTAGAGTCTATATACTTCTGGAACTGTGTTCAATATTGACAAAAAGCCATTCTTATAAGAAAGTTATTTTCTTGAAAAAACTAGTTATTGTATGGCCTACATTAGCATTTAGTTAAAGTTCAAAGGAAGCTTGTGCATTTGACCAGAGGGACTGCACTCTATAATGGTGGTTAACTTGATGTCTGGTCGATATTTTACAAATTAATTATATTTACTGACATTTTATTGTAATCTCAGGCCTTGCATAATTTTATAGACTTCAAGAATGCAAAATGATAATACCACAAACGGAATATACACTTTCCATTCATTTAATCAGCTATCAATAACTCAGTGGTGTTTAACATGGCCATTTTTCCTTTGTCACCAGGATCACTAGGCTTTTTAATTTCCAATTAATAAATATCCCCTGTGCCCATTAACAAGTCCACAACACTTTCTGTGCCAAATTACAGATATAATTGAACATGTGTTGCCTCAGAACGTTCAATTAATTAAACCAGGCTGTGAAGCAAAAGAGAAGAACAAGGAATGAAGCCCAGTCCCAAGCCCCAACATTAAAATGCTCAAATAAAACCAACTAATGTTAGATAGAATAAGTAATAGGATAAACATAATATTACATTCAGGGTTTGTAGTGATTTCTAGCAATATTGCTGTGGGGGAAAAAAAAACAAACCAAAAAAAAACCCATTAAAGGCAGAATAACCAAAACTTTGAAAAAGTCAAATATATTTCCAACAACCCACTAAGCATTTAAACTTGAATAAGTATGAAAAATACACCTTCCAGAACATACAGAGACATGATGACATAATGAAATTTGCGGACAAAGGAGGAGCTGTAGTAGTCTGGAGTAAGGATCTTTATATAGAAGACGCAACAAAAAAACTTTCCGACACTAACTTCTACATGAAAGTCCCAAATGATCTTATACAACTTCCTCAAACAACAATCACGTCTACCATCAGGACTGCCATCTCTAATAACTTACTACCAAAATCTGCATCTAATCTAACTGTGGAAAACCCTTGTTGTAGCTGTTTCTATTTGCTTCCAAAAATTCACAAGCTTGCCAACCCTGGTCGTCCCATTGTATCAGCATGCTGATGCTCCATTTCAGTTTCTTGATGATACTTTCAAACCCATTGTAGAATCTCTACCTACATATGTCAGACTAGTCATTTTTTTTGCAAATACTAGATAATTTTGCCTTGCATGGAAAAAATGAAAATCTCATTCTTTTCACATATCAAAAGCCTCTGCACAGTTATCCCCAGCAGTGATCGTTTACAAGCACTGAAGCACTTCCCTGATAAACGGACAGTAAAAGAACCTGCAACCAGTATTCTTTTAAAACTTGCAGAACTTATACTCTCTTTGAATGGTTTTTCCTTTAATGGAGATTTTTATAAACAAGAAAGAGGTGTCATCATGTGCACTAAAAGTATTTTTTTAATAGGATGGATTGAAAATAAAGCTTTTCAAAAGTACAGAGGAAATATATTGATGATATATTCAGCGTCTTAATTAACACCAATGAAGAATTAAATGATTTCACTAATTTTATTGACCAGTTCCATCCAGCTCTCAGGTATCTATGGAACATCTCTAAAAATTTATAATTTTTAAACCTCATCAGCTTCTAATTCTACCATCAACACCACCATCTTCTACAGAGAAACAGACTCTCATTCATACCTGAGATACGATTCTTCACATCCGAAAGCTTGTCGTGACTCCATTCCATATTCCCAGTTATTAAGACTAAGACGCATTGGCAGTGATGATAGTGATTTTAAACAAAACAAATGAGATGCATTTTTCAGAAACTGGTTTTCTAGAGACAACCATTAGAGAAGCTCAGTTGCATGTATCTACGATAAACAGAAAGGATGCTTTGTACAAAAGCAAAACAGAGAATACTAATAATCGTATCCCCCTTGTTCTTACCTATCATTCTGTGACAAAAAAATACAACATATCATATAAACAAATTTCAGTATTCCCCAACAAGATCCCTCTACAGCTCCTATTTTCAATAATCCACCATTGCTGTCTTACAAAAGAGACAAATCTAAGAGAATATTTAGTCCATAGTATCATGCGACACAGTTGTGACAATCTTAAAGGCTAATTTCCATGCAACCGGTCATGCTGTGCTACTTGAAAATACATCCTCTACACTGTAATCAAAGGGGCAAAATCTTCATTCACTATTCATGAGACTTTTACTTCCACCAAATAGTATACTGCATTGGTTGTATGAAGTGTAACAAACTACATCTCAGAAACAAAACCGCGTTTAGCTGATTGCTTTGTGGAACATCTAAGAAGTATAAGAATTAACACCTCTACATTTCCTGTTCCAGGCAAATTTTACATACCCTTACAGGTAAAAGCTGCTACTCTGCTTTACCAGTCGTACTTGGTGGTTAGACATGATTCTGAGCTACACTGAGGCCACGTGGGTGATTTAAACTTCTGAGTTTTAAGAAGTCCCCAATGTGAAGAATAAAATTATACAAAGTGAACCTAAACGTCAATAAGAATACATTCATTGGGAGAATACATTTGCCAAAAATGATAGTAGTTCTGTCAAAATGGGAAGTTAATAAATGGAGAAAATCCAAGATGCTAACCTTAGAGTAAGCAGCGGGGTTCTGAAAAGTATAACATTATAAGTCCCCAGGTGTTGCTACAACTGTTATAATGTACCTGGGATTTTTCTTTTCATTGTTAACATTCTGAGAAGTTTTTACACTTAAGTCTGGCTGCTGTAGTGCCCTGGAGTTTGAGATCTGTCATCTAAATCACTGCAGAAAGAGTGATTTTCAAAAAACCAAAAAAAACATAACAAGTGGCTTTTCTTTTCCATACCACATAATGGATCGTTATTGCTGTGTTATCTGTTTGACAATGTGGGCAATAATCTTTACACTATCAGTGCATAAGAGTGACCATTTAGAAACAGACTTCTCAATGTAAAAAGTTAACAATGAAAAAAAAATTACAGGCAAGTTATTTAAACAGTTGTAGCAACAGTTGGGGACGTGTAATGATATTTTTTGGATCCCCGCTACTTACTCTTTAAGCTGGTTGGGGGTGGGGTGTCTAAGGGGGAGATTACCTAGGATAGATGCATAACACAATAAGATGGTTACACATATCCAGAGGTATTCCAGTACTTACTCAAAGACTGATACATGGACATGAGATAAAATTGCATTACTGAACAGTATAATTGTGGTTGTAAAACAGGATGTAGAAGTACAAAAAAAAAAAAAATGCTTTGATTCCGGTATTATATAAACTGTTTCAAGTTACTTTACTGTGCTATTATGGATCTAATGTCTTTATAATCTTAAATAATTATACCATATGTTGTTGAAATATGCATGCCACTCTTTGGACTCCTGCTAACTCAAGTTGTCTATGCTTCACATACACCTCCCCTCCAGGTATTTCAAGAAGACCACATGGGAGGCACTTAGACTCTGCCTTGTTTCTCCTAGACAGCATATCCTCATAACCTAAAAAGCATTGTCACCAGCCACATGCAAGCCTATCTATTCCAATTATAAAAGGAAAAAAACCACAAGCTCCTGGGAGGCACTCACCAGACTGATGTGTCAAGCAAATCAATCAATGGAAAATGTAGGCATGTTAGATTTCCTGAGTTGGGAATATGGTTGTTAAGCACAGAGCTTTACTTCTCCACTTGTATTCAAGCTTGGTTGCTAACACACAGATGGTTAGGGTGAAAAAACAAGGAACAGATCCAGATTTCTGTGATTCTAAATCATTCAAAATGTCTCTTTTTTTATAGTTATGATGGGCTCTTTCAGAGAGAAATGTATGAGACACATTTATAATTTAATGTTTTAGCTATGACTGTGTAGATTGTGACATTACTTCAATTTATTTAATGAAGTACCACCTTAAAGAATAAGTAGCGGGGTTCCAAAAATGACATCAAAAGTGCTCTGGCTTTTCTGTTCTGCACCACATCATGAATCGTTATTGCTGTGTCACCTGTTTGACAATGTGGGAAATAAGTCCTATTTCTTTCTATAGTGTAGAAAGATATACATGACACACGTATATATAATATATATATAATATATATATATAATATATATATATATAATATAGTGCTTTTTTGCCCATTTACCTCAATTTAACCCCTTGTTTATTAAATATTTTGGTATTATAGGGAAAAAAATAGATAATTGTCTCCTCTATTAAAAAAAAGAGGGGAAAAAAGATTTTTAAAACAAAAACAATGCTCATTGACTGTGTGCATTTCATCTTCATTTTAACTGCAAACATTGGTTTCTGTAATGGTGACTGTCAAGATATTACATTAAATGTCCTGACTGACTCCAGTATTGGTTTTGATTAATTAGCTGTTAGTTAGTCGGCTGTAAAATAAGTACAAGCAAAGATTAACCTTATTTTGAAATGGCAAAAATGTGACCTGTCAATATTTCAAAAAGGCCTAAAATCCCAGAAGACATCTACTGATAGGTCTGTCTGTGTCTTGACGTATGTACATAGAAGGCTTGTCTCTAGAGGCACTGGGGAACAGGTTGGGAATGCCTTTCCCAGACGATGGTCAAGTTCATCAAATAAAAATCCAAATTGGATTGACATGTGGGTCATTGGGCAGATGAAGGTTATGTGGCAGTTTCAGCCAGGACTGTTAGATCAAGCGGACAATGCCATCATCCATTTATCCAGAGGGAATCAGGGACTGATCTGAAAGCATGAAAGCACAGCAGGGAATTTAAACATGTCACTTGACATGAACAATTACCTGACCTCTAACTGAGGATCTATCGGATTAAATTGACCAAGTCTCCCTACAAGAGCAACCCAACCACACATTTTGGCAGGATATACTATGCTAATGGCAGTCAATGCAATTTCAGATTTGAAATGATTTATTGGACATTGAACACCTACTTAAAGAGAAGGTATATATTTTTAAGACTAATTCTAAGTGTACACTATATCCAGTTGAAGTCATAAATAAAATAATGAGAAATCTGCACTTGTTACAACTACAGTACTTGCAAGTTCTGACTTCTATAACTGCAATGGAATACAAGTATCTCTATTATGAGTAAACAGTTCTTGATATAGAGTGGGTCCTAAAATAAAAAAAAAACAAAAAAAAAAACATAAGCTTAGCTTATGCCATGCTAAACAATATTTAAAACTAGTTTTCTTGCATTATTACTGGATCTCACATGATTGTGATGAGAATTTTTGGTTATTGTTAAATTTACATTATTTCAGGATATAAAGAGGACACTGAATGGTTGATCGTGGTCTACGGTCTTTATTTGCCACAGGAGGATGTCCCAGTAAATGTCCCAGTTTATGTAAGGACATCCTCCTAAGGCGAATAAAAACCCTATACCATGAATGATCATTCAATATTCCATTTATACCACAAGTATATTGTAAATCAATTAATTCAGTGATTATTTTACCTGATGGATCTTTACTTTTTTCTTCAACAGACTCTGCTTCGAAGCAGACTTATTTTTGAACCCTGTTTATGGCCTCTTCTCAACTGTCTTTTGAGATAGAACCTTGAGCTCAGCCTGTCAATTTCAGCAGCACACCACTGGATTGGATTGGAAGCAAAGACACATTCGAAACTAGTCCCACTAAGCATGTTATTCCACTTAAGGGTACAAACTCAAATGAATGCCATGTTAGATATACCAATGCTTGTGGTATAAAATGCTCTATCCTGGCACCATTGCTGTAGGTCACATCGTCTGATTGCAGCTAGATCATTGGCATGAGTAGGAACGACAACAGATGAAGTGATTCTGTACCAGGAAGCAGCAACAACTTTTCATCTATAGCGCGCTTTTGAAATATCTACATATTCCCAGTTGAAGTATATGCAAGCAAGGAATCAAAAAATCTCCAACAGAAATGGAAACCAGTGATAACATTTCTGGGGCTTATAATGATTTTAAAAATAAATGAAAGGTTGAGCTGGTTGCTCAACAAGCCTGTTGCGTGCTACAAAAGGTGCCTGTGAGGATGAGGTGGTTTTAAATGCCTTATTAAATTCTGTATGGCAAGGTGTTGTAGCGTGTTAACATAAGATTGCATAATAATAGAGTCTTGTAGCAAGGGTGGGGTGCAGACACAACATTCTGCATACTAAAAGCACAAACAAGAGTTACTAACAGATTGCTCAAACAATTCATTAAAAAGGTACATGCTGTACTGTTTTATTTGTTGGAGCAGAAGCTGTATTCTTTCAGTCAATTTGATGCAGACAAGAGCCAATAAAAAGCAGACCCTATATAGACTATAGAAAATCAACCCTGCGAGTATTGCCTGCATGTGTGTCAGGGGGAAGTATGATTAATTTTGAGATTTCTTAAATGCATTGTGCAATCCTACTTTTTTATGCTGGAAACAAGTTTGATTTCCTATCAGTTGACTGTCATGCTGAGTTATGTTTATACAATATGGCTGGGAACAATCATCTTCCCTGCATAAGGGCATATGGGATCAAGTAGAGAACTCAAGTTGCGAAATGGAAAAAACTGCAGTGTATTCGTAAAAATAACAACAAGCTCTCTATCCCTAAGAACTAGGCAAGACACATTACTTCTTGCTGTGTACATTGACCTGTATTTACTAAGTACTCCACTGTTCACTCCAGCGTACAATTTCACAATTTTGTTTGTGTTTGCAGCCATACCCTTATAAAAGTTTCCCATAGTAAAACCGTAGCTGAGTGTAATAAAGCACAGGTAAGCATTGTAATGCACAGAGAGGTTGAAGCTAATTACAAAACATGACAGACCATGGTAAACTATACTAAATGCATAGTATAAACATGGGGAAATGATTTCCCTTACCCTTGTAATCTTTCTGAGTGGTTAGGAGTTATATTTAGTTGTTATAATGTTTCTCTTAATCTGCCTATACCTGACTTTGAGCTCCTTTGAGCTAGGACTTTCTCTCTCCATTCAACCATGTGGAGTCCATTAAACTATGCCAGTCCCACCCACTGTACGTTTATATAGAGAGTAGGTGTTGCTGACAGAGTTCAAAGGAAGATAGTTAGTCCCAACACTTCTCCAGACAAACTAAAAAAAACAGGTAAAGGCAGGATTAGAAAAAAATGTTAATGTAATAACTCTTGGAGCATGAGAACCCAAAACCAATCAAAATGACTGCAGACACAATAATAGAGCAAGGGAAATGGATAAACATCCCCCTACAGTGTCTGTTGTTCCCCAGGTCACTACTGTAAATAAAACCCTGGTCTTACTTAAGCCCTTTTCACACTGGCATGCTCTACCCAGGTCAGAACTTACCCCGGTCAGGACTGGGTGATATGTGGGCCAATGTGACGGGGTGCCCACCCCTTGTGTATATTAAATATGATTTATTTGTATTATTATTTGTGTCTGTGTGAGGACGGACGAAAGCCGTCCGATATTATTATTATTTATTATTTGAGACAGGCGAAAAGCCGGTCTTATAATATGCAGTCGCATGAATGGGGTTAAAGTCCCCAATCATATAAATCTCATGGGAATGTGGCTGGAGCCTTAATAACGTAATTTTATAAAGGGTAATTAAGGCTCCAGCCACAGTATAAAAAGACCCACTCTGGGCTCATTAGTTGGAGAGAGTTAAGGAGAGAATGAGCGATTGCGAATGACCAGCGAACAAGGTATGCGTTACAAGAAACCATAATTGTTAGTGTCTGTTTTGTTGGCCAACGTACCCTTTTCTTTTTGTGTGTTTTTTTTTGTTTAAGCTGTTTGTTTGAAACTTTGATTTATAATTTAATAAATATATGGCTATGGCCATTTTCAGCCCCGTACCTTTTGTTCTGTCCTGCTTCCTGGTCCGTGACATCACCACACGCCTGCGCACTGCAACCACTCTGCCACAGTCGGGTATGCGATTACATAGCTGCTTTTAATAAAGCAGAGTTGACCTGGGTGACAGACGCAAGTGCACAATGCGTGTGTCAGTACCCTGGAAGCATCTTGTTACAGGGCCCAAATGTTTAGAGCGAATGTTTCTACATCCATGCTGCAATCTGGCTCATGCTGTGTCTCAATTAACAAAAATATGTCTACACAGAATAAACAAAAATGTTCCTTGCGGAAGTGAAACCTTCATGCAGGCATGGCTGTTTGTTATGACCGTCATGCATTTTTTTCTTGCTGAGCCCTTGTCAAAGCATGTCGAACCACATCCTGAGGTACTTGATTACACACTATGCAGGACTGTGACCAGGGTAGCCAGAACCCGAGTCCGGACCTGGGTAGGAGTGCCATTGTGAAAGGGGCTTTAGTCTTCCCTGGATAAATAAATAATTTATTTTTGACTTTGACATTGAATGTTAATGTAAACTTCAGTGATGTTATAAAACTGGTAAGAAGCCATATTAGTGAGCTCAAGTAGTAAAAAATGGTGCTCAATGCCTCAAAAATAATTCAAGAGCAAATCCTGGTATATAAATCAATGTCCCTGTATGCATCTGTTTTAGGTTTTCAAATAGATAAAAACAAACAAACAAACAAAAAACACACACAAATAAAAAATAGGTTTGCATAATTTTCTAAGTCTATTTATAAGGAGGGAAATGCAGGAGTACAGAATATACAGACACAAAAAAACTATTATAAACATTATAATAATAAACAATAATAAATATTATAAGTGATACTGTATATTTGTGTATGCAATTCCTTGTAGTGTGAAATACATTTTGTTTATGTAGTGGTACATATGCAATATCCATGTTATCCCTGAAGGCGTGATTAGGAGCACTATCAATACAGGATGCTGTCCAGCCAGTAATTAGTTACTAACTCATTTTTGTGATCTGCTTAAATGTTAATTAAGGTTTCCCTTAAGGATGATTGGCACAAATAGTATACAAGTATATAAATTACCCCTAAAGTAAGTATTTATCCAGCTCAATTGGATGCCAGAATTATCCAGGAAATTTGATCAGCTAAAGCTAAAATTAACTCAATAATCCTGTCTCTAAACTACTGTGGTTTCTTATGGTTCTTATGTAATCTTCTTTTAACTTTGACTGTAACATACTGTGTAAACATGTAAATGTCATATTGGACATGGCACATTATTGTATAAGAATAATTGATAATACCAGTCTTAGTAGTCTCCACTGCAACTCATTATAATGGACAAGACACATCCCTCCCAGATAGTATTAAATTAATAAAATATGGGGTACCAAGAATGCACATATGAGACACCTTGGTTATTAAAATGTTTTGCTTTATTGAGAGTTAATCTACAGGGATGCCACGATATTTAGTAGGAAAGCAGTCTCAGTAGGCAGGATAAAATAGATGTTTATGCTCTCTCAGCACCATGTGTTTTTAAAGCATTTGTAGCCCACAGTGTATACAGTATGCTAAACTATGTTTTTATTTTTACTTTAAATAAGATCATACATGTTATCCAGCCATGTAAAGCATCTGTGCTGTAGTTTGAGTTTCAGAATGTGGTCAATGGAGTTAACATATATGTTGATAACATACTTGCCTTAGTCTTACACATAAAATCCACTAATATAGTATAAATGAAATGTATTTTGATTCGTGTAAAACTTGAAAACAGTACAACTGTTTACAGCAGTGCAAACAATGCAATGATATGTTTTTTTTTTTACAAAATAATTATTGTAAGAACCCATTTTTGTTAATATATATATATATATATATATATATATATATATATATATATATATATATATATATATATATATATATATATATATAGTCATAATACAGTTTGTACATTTTTCATATTTAGCATGAGAAAAACATTTTACTTAATTTTTCCATGACTGCTGCTGTATGCAAATTGAGAAGAAGGCATGGAGATATAACTGGGACTTTGATCACATTAATATTGTCAAACTTAGCTTTACATGAAGTTTAAATGAAATGTGAGATTTTAGTGTGAAAATGTAATAAGCTGGAAACCTGTGTCTGCATACTGCAGCAGGTGAACCCAGCTGTAATAGTGCAAAATTAGTGTCAAGTGAGGGCAGTGCACTTCATAGGCAGGCTGCTGCGTTTTAGACAAGTCTGAACATGTTAAAAGTGAGGTTTGAGAGAACAGTGAAAAGCAAAGAACAATATTCAATTATGGATGAAGCAAAGTAGAGAATAGGGGAATGCATTAGCCTGAGGGTGCAAGGGTGTAACTGAAAAAAGAAAATTATACTTAATTACAATAAAATACCTAAAAGGATGGTATGAAGCACATATGTTTAGCAATTGCATCATTTTTATTTTTATTTTCAATCATTATGCTCTTGGTCAAACAAGAAATCTAATGCACAAATGTTCCAATATCACTTACTTTCCTATAAGAGCACTAACAACCACCCACACGACTTTGAAAAATGTGGCGCAAAATATGCATTCCCTGCCTTATATTTAAATAAAACTGTTTTCTAATAATTTAAACAGGAATTAGCTACACATTACTTTTTTATTTGTTTTTTACAGTACCTTTTCTTTATGAGTGGGTCTTGTTGCAATTACCTAAATAAATGTGTTTTTTTTTCTACTTCAGGAGCTGCTTTTTTGTATTTGCCTGCCATTGATATATTACTGGTAACCCAAGCAAGATTAGCTAAGGTGTCTTAATACAAGTAAAAGCAGGTATTAAGGATCATTTATTTTTGTATAGCTGGCAATACTCAGCTGGCAGTTACTTCTATAAAGACACTATGGCTGATCTAACCAGGGTTAAATATGTTTATGGCAGGCAAGAACAGAAGAGCAACTCCCAAACTCACGTCTATGCACCTTAACACAGAACAAAACAAATGTGAACCACTCCGAATGAGCGCAAACATCATTGAATGGTAAGGTGATTTTTATGACTGAGTGTTTGACACCCCTAAGAGTTTAACTTAACATTTGTGACCATATCATCTGCCCATGAAAGTGTAGTCTGCAGCCTACTGCTTGGAAGAAAAACACTTGTTAACAGTAAGTTGCGTTTTTGAGGCATCTGCAATTCCTCAACTTCACTGACCATAATTGTTTATTCTCTTGCTTGCAACAAGTACTGAAAATGTCCTCTTTAACCCAACTTCAACTTAATATGTCCCAGTCATAGTTATTAATAGCAGGTGTGCTTCTAGAAGCATGTCCAGCCAGTAAGGATGTGTTGTAAATTATGCAGCGTTCATCCCATCTGTTTGGGTTTTGATCCCAAAAGCAATTCCTTTATAACGAGATAAGGTCCAAAGTATATAAAAAGAAATCTCTTGCCTGTCACATTCATTTGTCTGCACGATATCCAAAAACTTGATGTAGTTTATTGCTTGGTATGGCAGACCTAAAGTCTATCAGTTTGGATTATTGGTTTGCTTCTACACACAGTCATCTTAAAGTTATTAGGAACAGAAGGCTTCCACAGCAAGCTTCAGGAGTTTTTTACAAAGTAAAGCAATACAGAATGATAGGTGACAGATACCCCTCTAGGTGCCCCCCCGCCATGCATGGCTGAAGTTTAAGTATAAAATGACTCATTAACTTTAGCTGTCTATTTTTTAAGAAGCCTGACTAAAAAGAAGTTTCAGTCAGGCGAATGCTTTTTTGTTATTTACCAAGACAACATAACAGAACATTAAGTGAAATACAAAAGCTACGCAGATTTTTTCTCAGAATTTTTTTTTCTTAATCATTGTTCTGTTTATGTGAAGAATTGGTTTTTCTTTCCTTTGATATAGTAGTATTTCTAGTAGTAGAAACAATAACGTGTGTTCAGTTTAACCTGCTCCAAAACATTGTTATGATACAGTAGGTAGATTATGATGTGTGCTGTAATAAATATCTCAGATACTGTAACATACTGTATAAACTGTACCTTTCTTTAATGTAAAAGTTCGATACTACAGTTTGGACTATCCGTTGTGACTTATGATTGCACAGTGAGTGTTTTCATATCTGTGCAATGCATCTATTGTTGTTTAATAGCAATTGCAACCACTAAATTAAACAATGCTCACATAAATAGCACTTTAATTATTTAGGTTACACATGTATTTACTGAGAGGACAGCTAAGAGGAATTAAAATATGGATGCTAATGAGTTAAGGTACAGAAATAGAGAATTATGCATGCAAATGGTGAAATGCTAATAGATGTTTGTACAGCTGGCATAATGCATAATAGGTTTTATATGTAGCTACTGTGAATGGACAACACAAAGTTAACAGACAGATAGGTCATTAAATTAACTGAGTTTACACAGACATTCAGGGTTTACTTTAGCTTTCTGTATATATAGCTCCAAATCGATAAGTCAATAAAATGTCATATTTTAATACAGTGAGGTGGCAACTTTAGTAATGGTTAAGTGTACAAGGAAGTAAACTGACTCACGAGTAGAAAACCTTGGGAATCATGTTGACGGCTGTTTATTCTAGTGAGGAAGACTTTAGACAGACCAAGCCCTAAAGTTAAAGCAATAATGTGTTTACAACATACCTTTAAAAAGTCAACTGTGTTGACCGAGGATGTGATTTACGTCGGCGCTGGCTCTTTGCCTTTAGGTGTGTGCTTATTTTACTTTTTGCAGACTGTTTGTAGAAAGACTGTTGTTGATTCTAGATTAATACAATATTTTGAAGCATACTTTTAGTCACAATTTAGGCATATTTCCTCTTCAATTTGGTAAGCTCCCTGCTCCCTGATCCTTTAGTGAAACAGCTGACCCAATACCGAAACATAGTTACAAAGAAAAAACTCTCTGTACATTAGGAATAACATAATCAATTGATGTCAATGCGTCCAAGTCCAATCTCCCTGCACACATTGCTTTCCGTCTACTTGTCTTGCAGGGTCCTCAGCTTTTCTGGCTGGAACACTTGGGACTACAGATGGACAGCAATAGCCTTTCTGCCTTTATACCCTTTGCATTGCTGTTTCAGACATGGACATAAATAGCATTAACTAGACAGCCATAAATCTTTCGCGAGATTGGGAAAGTGTATTTCCTTTTAGGTCACACTGAATGACTGTGCTGATAACAATGAACTGCATTGGAGGGCACTACATTGTCATTAGGAATGCTCACATACACAATGCAGGGAATTGTATTATTATTATTGCCATGACCATTATTAATGATGACCATACTGCTTACATGGCCAGTAGTTTGAAAACTGGCCTGATGTAATGGATGACCAAACTAGTAATAATGGCAGTAAGGGGTATTGCATTGTCATTGTGAATTAATACACTGGCAGCAGCATCATTATGGATGACCATTCTGGTTGAATAGCTAGAAAGGCTATGGCATTACTATTATGAATGGCTGTAATGGATACACTGACAAAAAATGATCATATGGGTTATTACATTTTAGAAGTCCACACTGAAAAGGTTATGTGATTTCTTTGGAGAGTAGCAAGCAACCAATTTTAAAATGCACAGATTACAGAACTGCCAACACAGGCAACTCTACTATGGCCTGTGTCACCAAACCAAATATTAATTAATGTAACCATGTTTTTTTTTAATATTTAGAAAGTTACTATGGCATTGCAGTAAGATGTACACATTAGTGTATAACTGGAATCCGTTTTATAATAGATATGTTCAGGTATATATACTAGTAATAAATCTGCAGTGTTTTATTAAATATCTTGTTTCATGCAACATCTTCCAGTTTCCTATTGTAGTTGTCTCTTCAATTTTTCATCCACTTATCTCTATGCGATTCTAAAAGGGAATTGAATCCAGATAAACACAGAGAAACATTTAGTTGCAAAATGATGGGAAAACCGCATATTACATTATAATAAAACAGTTATTTGTCACATTAATTGTCATTGTAGTCCTTTTTTGTAGGCAGTTAATGCACTTGAAGGAAGCAATGTGCCTCTAAGCCAGTAGTGCAAAGAAGCTTTCATTTACCTTGCATGAGACCAAGCTTACAGATGCCTAAAAAACCTTCTATAGCATCATAACTGCTGAGATTCATTTTTTAAAAGGTATAGGATGAATTTAGAATTAAGCACTAAACTACTACTCAATAAAGGTGCGTTTGCAGAGAAAAGGCCCTATTTTTAATCTTTCAGCATGAGCTCTTGGGGACATGCATTAAAACTGAAGTACAGCATGAAACTACTGCACAAAACATCTTCACACTGCACTTTAGATTTGATATATATATAAAATCCTGAAAGGAATCCTACAGTATTTATCATTAACTATCTGTTTTTATCTATGTTTTATCTATGCAAGTCAAAGATTTTTTTGGCATAAGGCACTGGCTGTCAACAGCAAGCATTATAAGCCATTTTCTAAGTCCTACTTATTAATATAAGGGGAGGGAGGGGGGCAACACACACACACAATTATATCTGACACAAAATACAGTATTTTACAGCCATACATAGAAAATAACTGTTTCAGACATTTCTGCACATATTTGGAATAACTCCCTATCACAAACATGCATAAAAACAAGGAACAAATAATTATATTCTTTGAAATAATTATCAGAATATTTCATTATCTTGATGCTTTGTTTTGTTCACAATGTAACCAAGGAAGTAAAAAATACTACTGTTTGGTCCTAACAGCTTAGACAGTTATATATTCATATATAATACAGCTTTGCCACTGCTATGTATGCGTGGTCTACATGTTATTTTCTCCTCTTTTATAAAGAAAAACCTTGCATCTTAGAAGTGCTACATAACCTGTTACAAATTTAAAAAAGGAATGTTGCTGCAGCATGCATAAGGCAAAATAACTTACCTTTTTATCACTCTGTTACCCTTTTCAGAAAAGATGCTTCCTCTTAAACACTACCTGGTATGACTGTGAAACAAGGAGAGACTCTTCCGCATTTATCACACAACAGAAACGGTTCCAATACTAA
Organism: Polyodon spathula; assembly: GCF_017654505.1. Lineage (NCBI taxonomy): Eukaryota > Metazoa > Chordata > Actinopteri > Acipenseriformes > Polyodontidae > Polyodon > Polyodon spathula. The sequence continues at coordinate 71,042,606 of NC_054537.1, forward strand.
GCTAGGAGAGCTAGACCAAGCCTTAAAAGAGCTAATCTACAGAAGGCTTGCTATACTTCATCTAAGGTTTTAAATAAGGCAAAAAAAAAAGAAAAAAATAATACACAGGGCATAAATCAAACCCCCTTTACAGTACAACTAATTATATGCTGTGCATTGGAAAAGTACTTTGAAAAGTGCATTCTTCATAGCTCTAACATCAGCATTATACCCTGTAACTGCTTACCATAAACCGATCTATTGCTGCATTACACTCTCTTTGTTCTATTTACCATATCCCAAGACATCACGCTGCTCCTGCTTTCTACAGCTTTATGATTACTTAATGTACCTCCTTTACAGCAGTAATTATGCTAGGGCTTAAACTTTGTAATAAACACTGTTGTGCATATAGAAAAAAAACACCTTGCTCCAGCCATGACAGCATGTCGATTGTACATTCCAACATTAATGCTGCGCCACAGGAGAGAACCAGTTAGAAGCTTCACTGGTAGTCTAATTCCAGGCATATACACAGGCAAATACACCCAGTCTGTGTGCTTAAAATAACTTTCCAAGTAGTTCCAAACAGTTGGCTAACACAACCCTGTTATTAAGCAACTGCTGGCAATGCACTCAATAAATGGAATAGATCATGTATTGAAATTTGCGCTATATCTCCCCACATCTTCATGGATGAGTGACAGAAAATCAACCAGTGTACTTATACATATGTGCAGGATGCATGTCACTGCAGACACAGGGAGAGCATGCACTCAGGTTAGGAAAACTGGAGATCAGATGGTAGTGTGTCAATCGCCCCAATGTAATTGCCTGTAATTTTCACTGGCAATAGAGCTTGGTGATGAGTGCACTTCTTTCAGCGTAATTGTAAAAAGAAACAGGATCAAAATGCAGCATCTCACGTTGAAAGCCCTTCAATTCCAAAATGACATTTTGGTTTTGTCTTGAAAAATTGTTACAGATTCATATCATGCGAGTCTATCTGAAAAAGGTGAAGGCAGGGTAATTTCAATTTATGAATTATTCAATCTCAGACTGATTTTCCTGACAGTTGCCTTTGCAGTTCTTCCATTACGCTTGTCATTTTTATTCCTTCAGTTGCAATCTTTTTTCGAGTTATAACGCTTGTCCCTCAGGGCTTCGGCTCAGAAGCCAAGTATTTCATATTGGCAAGAACCTAAACGTGCCGCTGCCACATATCACAAGGCTCACAGGCTTTTTTTCTTTAAAAAAAAAATAAATAAAAAATCGCACACACACATACACATACAACAAAAAAACACATTAGAGGTATGCTGTCTGTTTTATAGTTGAAATTTGAAAAGGATCATGAGACAAAAAAGTGGAGTGATGTTCTTGCAACAATCCAGGAGATAAAAACGGATGCTTTGTGTTGCTTCCTTTGTTGTGTGTGCCTCCATCCTAGCTGCAGAAAGAAATAAGTGTTAAAGCGAGAAGACATAGTGCCCTGGTTTCCAGTGAGTGTATATAAAGAATTGCATTACAGACAGACTAATCCACAATAAAAGTGCAGTTACAGCAAATGTGATTGATAGCTGCTAAAAGAAAAAAAGCAATTGGATAACCAAGAGTGCTTTATTATCCCAGTCTCCAGTGCGACAAGAGATTGCAGTCCCAGGGATTCTCCACATGATGGCTGGTTGTGATGCCACTGCCAGTCGACTGCAGCTCTGCATCCAGACATGACTGGGATTGATTTAAGTCTGGTCTTTAAATCAAGCTCTCTGCTAATTCACACGCGTAAACTTTGTCAGTCTATAAAAACCCAATATTGTGACCTGAGACACAGAAAGACAATGACTCAATGGATGAGGGATTGCAGAGGCCTTGATCAAATAACACAAGACAAGCAAATCTTTTTTTTTTTTTTTTTTTTTGTCTCAGCCCCACAGGTATGTCACTGTGGCTCAGGAAGCTATTAAGAATCGGCCAAGGTAAAATACGAATGCATTTCTGAAAATAATGCAACATGGACTTCTGCATACCTGAGCAATTGAAACCACAGGTTGTTTTCTTGTTTTATTTCTTAAAGGCAACATGCAGATCCAGTACTTAAGGATGGGAGGACAGGAGAAAAAATCCTATTGCAGCTGTGCCTGGTTCCCAGCATCTGCTTTGCCGCACTGCGACTGGAAAACTACAGCAGTAAAAGCTCTGCCAGTTGCGATACTGTGGAAAGCAGCAGCTCCGTGACACAGTAATCAGCTGACTTCTTATGTTATCATTCAATGTCCTCCACAGGCTCTAAGGCCGTTTTTTTCTAAGGTAGCACGAGAAGGATGACCGTACAGCCATGAAAATACGCTGCATTATTTATATTACTGTATATGTACATACTCACATTACAAAAGTGCCAACAGCAGCAGCAGCTTCTTCTCACGCACACTCCTTCGTTTGCTGTCCTGTGCAACTGATCTGGCAAACAAGGTCCTCTAAGTTACTTCCTGCATGTGAATAAGGTGTTCTCTGCTTGAATCCCTTGAGGATATAGTGTACCATTTAGCACCATGGCGTGATCCTTAGTCCTGAGAGGAAGTACTATGGTTCCTAAAGTTGTCAGAAAGGTTTATTTATTTATTTATTTTTTAATGTTTAACTACATTGCTTCCCTACCTGTTACTATGGCGACTCTGCAACAAGACTGTACCAGCTGTTGATTAGGGATGTAACTGGATCTCATTTTAACCTAAATTTAAGCTATGCTTCTATTACTCAGTTGCACATAACATCAGGCTATATGAGGTACACCATGGCATGATCCTTAGACCTGAGAGGAAGTGTGGTTCCCAAAGAGTTAACTCTTGAGATGACAAAGTCTTACCTTTTAAGGCAGTTGTCAGAAAGATGTTTTTTTTTTTTTTTTTTTTTTAACTACACTGCCTCCCTACTTGTTACTATGGTAACTCTGCAACAAGGCTGTACCAGCTGTTGATTAGGGATGCAACTTGATCTCCTTTTAACCTTGAATTAAGCTATGCTTCTATTTCTCAGTTGCACATAACATGAAGGTATACAATGACAATGGTGCTTTGGACCGGCAAACTCACCTGTAGGTCATGGGCTACAATTCTATTTAAAGGAAACCTGGACCTACGCCATATCCATTGTGAGAGTTCAGGATGCATTTTGCCGTTAAAGATTTGGGGTTAAGTTTGGAAGCAAGTATGTCTTCCCAGTTTAATCCTACAATTATTTTATTTGTCACAGAAAATGTGCCTTTGCTTTTGCTCTTGCTTCAAAATAGGGCCTGATATGTTCATACTTTAAAGTGGGATCCATTTTATTTATATTTTTGAAACTGAAGGAAAAAAAATGAAAATGGGAAGCACCTTACACAGTGTAGTAGGGTATGCCAGCCCCTATATTTATTTGCGTTGTTTTTGTATTCTTACTGTATTCTTATTTTATTGTTATTGTGTTGGTTAGAAATGGTGTTTTAGCAGTGTTTCAGTGGGGATGGGGTAAAACTGTTAATTTCTCTCTTTTAGTTGACCTACAATACTTTAGTCACCTTGGCAAATATAATTGCTAAAATAATAAGTTATCAATCTAAAAAAAATACAGAATGATATGTACCTGTTTTTATCTACATTCTTTAGTGTTATTCCAGGACAAACATGTTATGAGACAAAAAAAATTGCAAAATATAAAGTCATCCTTCCTTGTTTGAAATGAAAAGCAGAACTTACAAAAAGAACCAAGAGAAATATTTCATCATATCAATTAAATTATTGCAACTGTCACTGTGAATACTATCATTTATTAAATATGCTTGAAGTTATTTTACATTCAATTTGTTAATCATTAATTACTTGGAAATATTGTAAATAGTCCAACGTTCTTAAACACATCCTTCAATTTTAGACCTATGCTAACCTGTGTACTTGCTATTTGAGTACTGGTAGTGTCAATTCAGAACTGTTTACTGCAACTCTTCTGATTTGCTGCAAAAGGCTGAACGGGTTATACAGTAGGTAATTAATCATATCAATGTCACCTGTTGCACACTTTCATTCACTATGTTCCAGTAGGTCTCAAATGTTCAGTTTTCAAAGAAGCACATTTTATAGCAAGCATGTATTTTCATTTTAAAAAGGGGCTGTGTTCACACTGGGTCCATTTAGAAGGTTTGGTCCGAACTCGGTACTGTTTGGTACGTTTGATGTAAAGTGTGAACAGCAAAGTCTGCATGGAAAATGAACAGTACCAAGTTTAATGAAATGTATTAAATTAGTGAAGTGTTTGCCCAGTGTATGAAGTAGCATAGTAAGTGAAAGTGTAACAGACTACTTGCATATAAGGAATGCAGACAGAGAGCTAGTTTTGCTATCACGTATGATTCAATGTGAGGCCTACACAGTGAATGGAAGTGCATGCCAGGTGAAATTAATGGAAATATTGAATTAGTTACATTATGAGTTGTGTATTGCCTGTTATAAAAAGTTTTTGTTCAAATTAGAAAAAAATGGTGCAAAAGCTTAGTGAATCAAGCCTTCTTTTCTACCATCTTAGTCCAGCAGATCATAGTTTTATTCCCTTTTGACTGATGGGTCATGTTTTCAAATCTGATAGGTAGGCCACTGTGGCAATGTTGCCCCGCCCCTGTGTATTTCTGTGTAGTATGTTACGTGTTGTGTGTTAATGTTGGTGTACAGTCACTGGTACACGGGATATAAATGGGTCTGTGGAACATGAGTTGTTTAAAATGTATGTTTGTATTTAGGCACGAGGATTGCACAGCACTTGCAGGTAAAATGTAATAATATGTGAGCACGGGGAATTGCACTTTATTAATTCATGTGCAGTTGTACTGAGACTCCAATTGAATGATTGATTAGCAATCGAGTCTCGGTACAGCTGCATACAAGCAGCATGTTTTCACTCACTCGGGGTTGTGTGTTTGGTGAGTGGAGAACAGGATTGGAGACGGAGGTAATAATCGTAATAATAGTTAAAATATCAGCTCACAGTGTTTGTCTGTGTAGTCTGTTTTGTTTGTCTCTTTATTTTCGCGAAAGTGCCTTGCCCTGTGTTTTTGTTTGTCTTTACAACCTTTTATTTTCTGTTTGTTCATTATTAAATGCTGAGCGAAAGCAATCGTTCAGCTTCACCAAACTCCACCTCTCTGATAATTTTGTGTTGGTTCTGGTCTGACGTCACCCACTGCAGCCATCTTTGTGACACGTGGTGTCATCGTAGGATTACCAGCGCCTCCTAGATGCAGACCAGAGCAGGAACCGCAGTTTTTTTGGGGGGGAAAAAAGACTGCTGTTTTTTTTGTGTGTGGGAAAGAAAAAAAAAGTGTTTTTGGATTACAAAAAAAAAAAATAACATAAAATAAATAAAATGGGATGGAAGGAGGATAAAGAGCTGAAGGACAGGGAGGAGGAGTGTTGTCTATTGGCCAGACATCCACAGCGATATAACAAGCCATCGCCGGGGTGCCCCATCTGCGACCAGGGCCATCTGTTTGCCAACTGTCCCTTCTGCCACTATGAGGAGGAGGAGGAACTGGCACAGGAGAGGAAGGTGAGGAGAACAAGTGGGAGAAGAAAGTTGCAGCAGCAACCGCAGCAACAGCAGGAGGAGGTCGGGGATGACAGTTGGGAGTTTTTTTAAAGAACCTCGCGGCAGAGTTGTGCCCCAGCTGTGGGGCATATGGGCATACGTTGGCCACCTGCCCCGTGCAATATGTAGAGGTGGAAGTAATGCCTGAGTGGGAGGAGCCCGTGCATCCAGTGCCCAGGCGGGGGGACTGTGAGCATCCAGCGCCCAGACGGGGGGACCGTGAGCGTCCAGCGCTCAGACGGGGGGACCGCGGGAATCCAAAGTCCAAGGGACTGTTTTTTCCACCTCCACCAGCAGAAGAAGAATGCCTGCTGTTTCCACCTCCACCAGCAGAGGAAGAATGACTGCTGTTTCCACCTCCACCAGCAAAGGAAGAATACTAGCTGTTTCCACCTCCACCAGCAGAGGAAGAATGCCTGCTGTCCCCATCTCCACCAGCACGGGAAGAATGCCTGGTGGTTTTGCTCCCAGAGCGTGAGGGAGAGCCGCCCCAGTCCCCTGCAAGGGAGGGAGAGCCGCCCCAGTCCCCTGCAAGGGAGAGAGAACCGCACCAGTCCCCTGTAACAAGGGTAGACTACAAGCCGTTCCCATCTCCGTCGCCAGGATACTACACATCGCTCCCATCTCCATCACCAGGTGACTACACACCACTCCCACTTCCATCGCCAGGAGGCTACACGGTGCTCCCACCTCCTACCACTTCCACCGCCTGGAGCAGAGCTGCCTCTGCCTCCGCCACCTCCACTGCCAAGAGCAGAGCAGCAGGAGCTGCCTCTGCCTCCGTTGCCTCCACCGGCAGGAGCAGAGCAGCAGGAGCAATCAGTATAATTCCTTCAGGAAACAATAAAAAAAAATCCATTCAAATCCCAGGAGAGGAGGAGTAAATGCTGCTGATTTCATTTCACTGTGTTGCATCTATTCTGGTCTATTGAATTGATTTTAATGTAATTTAAATGATTTAAGTTGTTCCTACCTGGCATTTTCCGTGCCTTTTCACATGTACTGTTAGATATGTTGGTTTTCATTACTTTGGAATACAAAGGGCCTGTTTTAATGAAATAATAGGCAGCGCTATTTACATCTGTCATTGTCTAGAACTGAATAGACCCAATTGTCTCTATTTGCTTGTCAACTGAATCAATGCTCCAAAGTTGTTACTGTTTTTTACCAGGTATGAAAACTTTGGCCAGCTGTTTTACAGGAAAGAACTAATGGACTTGGCTCATTTATGGGGGGAGTATATAGTGGAGGCGTCTGCAGGTAAGTACGTCACTCTTGTATTTTTAAACACAGTTTATCTTGAAAAGGGGAAGTTATGGGGGTTTGATTGCACAGCTGGCTAATTCGCCAGCCTTTTAGGGCTAGGTACAAATCTTGCTGTGGTCACAAGTGAAATGTGTTTGATGGTCTCAGTTTAGCCCTGAGTAAGTATAACAAACAAAATCTACAATTCAGCACAGTTGCCAGTCTGCTTGCAAGAGATGAATGACATGAATGACAGGGTGCACAAATTTGCTCACAGTCCCTCATTGTTCATGAGCATAAAAAGTGCAATAAATTGAGGCTTCAGTAAATTGAGGCTTCAGTAAAAAAAAAAAAAAAAAAGATGCTGCTGACTTTAATTTGAACTCAAATTCCTTACGCAACTTTGAATGCAGTGTTCATTTTTAATATAAACAAACAAGAATACCATTAATTGAAATTGCTTGGGATCCATAACTTGTATGTAATTAAAATGAGGTGGAAGTTATACACAAACTAGGTATAAGCTTAAAGAAAACAGGATTAATACTGTTAATTCTGATATACTGGAATGAAATATATCTACTTTTGATTTATTTTGAATTGTAAGTAATCCCCTGGGTTTAGTTGTAGCAGTGATAATACTAAGAGTGCCTATCTTGTGCACATGTCTTGCAGAAGTGGTTTGCACTGAAATATATTTGAACATTTGAATTCTCCATTTTTATCTGAAATGGTATGATGTCTGGCAATTGCAGATCCCTACACTGATGCAGACTGACAGTGTCTTTTCTCTTCTGGGACTCCAAATACTTTTTTCATTGACAAGCCTAAATGAAACCAGGCTTCTTTCTAGATGCATCTCAACACATCATTATTGTAGTGATGACAAGTCTAAGACAGATGATACAAACACTGCCTCTGCAAGTGTTAAGCATTCCAGACCCCTCTCATTTTACTTGAAGTCCAAGTCTAGATAATGCATTCAAGTCTAGACAAACATTAAACCATGTGACCTTTTGTTTATTTAATCGAGAAAACACATACAACAGCCATTAAACCAAAACTTGAAAAACAGAGTAAACTAAATGTAATTATCTATGTGGTAAACTTGTTTTCCCTATGAAATTGCAGATTAAGGGAATAATTTTGAAAGCATTTACTGCTGTCTGTAATTTGCACTAGCAAGTTGATTTTTTTCATGTGTATATTAACAGGGAGTAAGTTTTTTTTTTCAGTAGTAACTTCAGGTTCCACATCAGAACTGTAGATAGAAAGACAGTAAAGTCACAATTTTGATAAATGGGCAAACCTCTAACACTAGGCACAACCTGTTTGTGATGAAAAAACTTGCCGCAAATTGGAGCAAACTGCCTCTGCCCTGCAATTTTGGATACTATGCCCCATCCTTTTTCATCTGCATTAGAGCCAATGAGCAACAAAACTTTCAGGTTGTGACCTCATTTACATGTTCGCATTGACTGATTTCGATGATGGCACAGAAAGAAGTGTCTGCTTTTCAAACTAAGCATGTAAGGGGAGGTTTATTTGAAATGCTAGCTCTATGTCCAAAACAATGTGATCAAAATCACACACCAAGTGGCCTCCACCTGTGTTAAATTGTAGTGATTCACATGATTTCAGGATAAATTCAGCAGTTCCTGTAGGTTCCCTCTGCTGGGTAGTGTATTTCAAAGCAAAGACTCAACCATGAGCACCAGTGAGAGAGCATTAAGCCGGAACCAAGCTGTTCGAAAGTCAATTTTCAGAATGTCTGACAACATTCATTGATAGTCACTGCACTGAAGGACAAAGTTGTTGAAAGGCACAGATCAGGGCATGGGTATAAAAAAATATCAAAGGCCTTGAATATCCCTTGGAGCACGGTCAAGACGATTATTAAGAAGTGGAAGGTGTATTGCACCACCAAGACCCTGAAGGAGACTGATCAAAGAGGCTACCAAGAGGCCAATGGCAACTTTACAAGAGTTACAGGCTTTGGTCAAAGTGTGCATGTGACAATAATATCCCAAACACTCCACAAATCTGGCCTGTATGGGAGGGTGGCAAGAAGGAAGCCATTACTCAAGAAAGACCACCTTGAATCCTGTTTTGAAGTATACAAAAAAACACTGAGGATATTCTGTAACCATGTGACAAAAAGTTCTGTGGTCTGATGAAATGGAACTTTTTGGCCTAAATGCAAAGCGTTATGTTTGGCGCAAACCCAACACAGCGCATTACCCAAAGAACGCCATCCCTAGTGTGAAACAAGGTGGTGGCAGCATCATGTTATGGGGATGTTTCTCATTGGCAGGGACTGGGGCACTTGTCAGGATAGAAGGGAAAATGAATGGAGCAAAGTACAGTCCTTTGAGGAAAACCTGCTGCCCTCTGCAAGAAAGCTAAAACTGGGACAGAAGTTCACCTTTCAGCATGACAACGACCCAAAGCACACAGCCAAAGCTACATTGGAGTGGCTAAGGAACAAAAAGGTAAATGTCATTGAGTGGCCCAGTCAGAGCCCCAACCTAAATCCGATCAAAAATTGGTGCCATGACTTGAAGATCGCTGTCCATCAAAGCTCCCCAAGGAACTTGACAGAGCTTGAACAGTTTTGTAAAGAATGGTCAAATATTGCCAAATCTAGGTGTGCAAAGTTGGTAGAGACCTATCCCAACAGACTCACAGCTGTAATTGCTGCCAAAGGTGCTTCCACCAAGTATTAACTCAGGGGGTTGAAACTTATCCAATTATGATCTTTCAATTTTGTATTTTTAATATATATATATATATATATATATATATATATATATATATATATATATATATATATATATATATATATATATATATTTTTTTTTTTCAATAAAAACTTTTTTCCCCTTAACAGTGTGGAGTATGGTGTGTAGATAAGTGGAAAAAAATCCTCATTTAAATGCATGAAACTCTGAGGCACTGACACAACAAAATGTGAAAAAAGTTCAAGGGGGTGTAGACTTTCTATAGGCACTATATATATATATATATATATATATATATATATATATATATATATATATATATATATATATGAGACACACGTCTCAATGAAATGTTTCTCTGACAGAATATGCTCCTGCAGTATTTCACCAGCATTTGGAATTATTGACAGTGAGAGAGCAGTAAGCCGGAACCAAGCTGTTCGAAAGTCAATTTTCACAATGTCTGACAACGTTCATTGATAGTCACTGCATTGAAGGATTTGTACATAATGCAACCAAGCCCTGGAAAGCTTTGACACTGCTTTATTATAACTTTAAAGTTTAAAATGTAGTAGAAATGTTGTCAAAAAAGTAGCTAAGTGTGAAATTGGTAAATCATTGATAGAAACACGCTTCACAGCTGCTCCTCGGATAAGATTAGTAATGTCCTGCACACCTGTCCAAATATGAACAGTATAATTATCAAGTGATTTAATACCAAAGCAAAGGTGCTGTCTCCAATTAGTAAACAATATAGATTCTATTTCATTTAAATTATTTGGTTGAACATAAAATAGGAGATAACAGTCCTGTGGCACATGTATTAGAAATATGTTTATCTTATGTCTATTTAACTATTAAGACCATTTTGAACAATTATTTGCAGACAGTTGTTCAAACTAAGCTATTATTTTTATTTCTGTATCATTTTTGACACAAATTATATGATTGCCTTTATCTGATACTAGACATGTACATAAAGAATAAGGTTCTCCAAGTTCCTCAGGGACTTTTTAGGTGCATGTTGGAACCAATGACTGGAAAGAAACACAACCAATACCATTCTCTGCTCTACTGGCAGACTTAAACATTACTGTAACTGCCATCCAAGACTTTAAGAAAATCAAAAATAAAACAATGATGGTTTTTGTTTTACATTAAATGTTTGTTTCTTTGTCTATTTTAACAATTGGATGATGCAAATATTGCCTGTGGATACACACATAGACAATAGTATGTTTTTGTTTTATATAAATCAAACTATTAAATGCACTCAAAGTTGGGACACTTTTTTCAGACATGGCTTTTAAACTTTAAAATGCCTACATAAATCCAAGATAGCCCATATTATACATTTCTGTTATAAAAACATGTTAACATTTTATAATCATGTAATGTATACCCAGGATGTTATTATTATTTTGATTATGTAATAGGTGTCATTTCCTCATGCCTCATCAACTACTTTCTACTCTAGATTAGAACATTGAGCTGACTCTTTTTAATACCTTAGGGGAACTTCCCCATTGACTTTGAAGCAATTTAAAACAAATGCTTTTTCTACATCAGGATTTATTATCCATAACTTGAGATATTCAATCATATATCCTAAAGTACAACATATTCAAGCTGACAAACAAAGTATTATTAAAAAATAAATAAATAAATAAATAGACCAATATTAGTGCATGATACTGTTTGCCTCAAAGTAAAATCTTAGATGCATTTCTAATACATTAGAGGGGTAGTTTATGTACTGTACTGGGCTTGTTTTCTGTACATGTACTGGGCTTGTTTTCAAAATTTGTAAACGGGTTTTGTATACTATATCATATATATATATTCTATTATATATAATATATATATATATATATATATATATATATATATATATATAAAGAAAAATCTACATCAAATCAATATTTGGTGTGACCACCCTTTGCCTTCAAAACAGCATCAATTCTTCTAGGTACACTTGCACACAGTTTTTGAAGGAACTCGGCAGGTAGGTTGTCCCAAACATCTTGCAGAACTAACCACAGTTCTTCTGTGGATTTTGTCAGCCTCAGCTGCTTCTCTCTCTTCACGTAATCCCAGACAGACTTGATGATGTTGAGATCAGGGCTCTGTGGGGGCCATACTATCACTTCCAGGACTCCTTGTTCTTCTTACGCTGAAGATAGTTCTTAATGACTTTCGCTGTATGTTTGGGGTCGTTGTCATGCTGCAGAATAAATTTGGGGCCAATCAGATGCCTCCCTGATGGTATTGCATGATGGATAAGTATCTGCCTGTACTTCTCAGCATTAAGGAGACCATTAATTCTGACCAAATCCCCAACTCCATTTGCAGAAATGCAGCCTCAAACTTGCACGGAACCTCCACCATGTTTCACTGTTGCCTGCAGACACTCATTCGTGTACCGCTGTCCAGCCCTTTGTCAAACAAACTGCCTTCTGCTACAGCCAAATATTGCAAATTTTGACTCATCAGTCCAGAGCACCTGCTGCCATTTTTCTGCACCCCAGTTCCTATGTTTTCGTGCATAGTTGAGTCGCTTTAAACCTGCTTTTGAACTATCAAGAAAAAATTATGATTACCAAACTGTAATAAAAATTAAAGTGGGCTTTTAAAAAAGTATTTAAACAAAAGGTAAGTTTAAAAGTACCAAACCCTTTTGGATTAAAGAACTTTGCACGGTTCTATTAGACATTCACAACAGACAGCCCATCATTGAACAAATACATCAAGGTAATAGTACGATGCAACTCGAACATTTTGTAGTGCAAGCACCCCAAGAAGATGTGCAAACAAGGCACAAATTACACCTAACCATAGGTCCTCTTGAACAAACAAGTCTGCAGTGTAAATATGAAAAAGTGAAGTCTCTCCATCACAAACATGTCTAGGCAGGAATTCCACAGTATCAGTATAAAATTAATAATCTCTATGATTGAAGTGAATTACAGTCTTCAGACTAAAACTACCACAGCCATTTGGTTGCTTGCTGCAATTTTAGTTAACCAGCCTCATTTGGAAATGTACTATAGCCTGTGCGTCTATGCCAGACTTTAGCATAGTTTTTGAAAATAAAGTCACACCTGCCTAATATATTAATCCTGTTAATGTCACCTTCAGCTTATTATCACCAGGTTGAAATGTCTTGGGAGTCAATGGAGACATGATTGTGATAATATCTGTTGGTTATTATTACACTCTGGTTCAATATTACTCATATTTAGAAGTCATAAATTTGACATCTACTCAATTTAGTATCACTTTGGGAAATAAAAACATAAGATTAGAAGGTTTATAAGTAATCTGCTGTACAGTATTGAAATGTTCTGACAAAGTAAATGTTCTTCTTGTTACTGCATCTTGTAAAGCGCTTTGTGATTGTGGTCCACTATGAAAGGCGCTGCATAAAATATTGATTGATTGGAAGTAGCAATCTAGAATACAAAAGTATTTAATGTCCATGTTTGTGGTTGTTTTTTATTTTATATATATATATATATATATATATATATATATATATATATATATATATATATATATATATATATATATATATATATATATATATATATATATAGTGTGGTAACATGACTGACAGTCCAGGCTGGCTAGCGGCAGAAATAGCAACCCAGACACAGAAATTGCAGTTAAGTCGCTTTTGCATACTTTTATTATTATAAAAAAACACACAGGAACAAAATAACAGTTTTAACAAAAACAATACACAGAACTCTTCAAATAAATAAAACAGCACCTAAGCACAGGTATCACGGTACTTTTCTCCCACATTACTCTCTCTCTCTTACACTCCTTCTCTGCTCCACGCTCTCCTACACAACCCACACCAAACATTCATTCCTTTGTTCTTTTACAGGGCGTAACCAGGGGTTAATTGACAACCAATCATTCCATCACCACCTGTATATATACACACAGCTCCAGATAATTGCTATACCTATTCTTTACACATTAAATTTAAATATCATGCGTAATTCATATTTTTTCAGAGGGTAGAATACCCAGTACGCAGCTCAGGGGCATTTAATTTTCCAATATGAGCTGAGGCTGAAGCACATATTTAATATATGAGTCAATCAAAATAATGAGAGGCAAGGTTGGATAGTAAATATGACTTTATATAATGTAAAGCTGTAAATATTTGTGAGCCTTTTATTATGTTTTTCACATATGAAAAAATCTAACATTTTTGGCATGAATATCTTAGTGCTGTACATACAATGAAGTAATTTACTACTACCAGTGTAACAGGTCGTCAACATTTCTGGAGCAAAATAGGTTTTATGAGTGTGATTTGCCAAATATTTTGGTTATAAATATTTATGCCTTTACAGTATTTTGTTTAAAAATAGCTGACACAGCATAAGTAAATAACTAAATAATATAAATAAATAACAGAAAATGTTTTTGAACTTCATACCGCAAAGTTTTTTTCTGTCTTTTGCAGTATGTTTTGTAATTCATTTTCTGTTAAATCACAGAATCGCTGCTTTTTTTTCTTCATTCAGCCATTTTCGTTGTTAGGAGTGGAGGTGGAGGGTGTTTCTTTGAACAAGGATGGGATTAACAATGATGTGAACCAATCACATGTCAGAGGGAGACTATTGCCGGGTGGTGTAAGGATGTCAGGGCAATAGTTCAAGAGTCACAGAGCACAGTATGAAATTGCATTACATGTATATAATTGTTTTGTATAAGATGTAGAACTATACGTGTGTGCCTTATTTTAATCAGATGAATAAGGTTTTCTCTTATATAGTTATCCAGACAACGAAATTAGAATTATATTTAATTTGACAACTAGCAAAGATGTTTTACATATACAGTGCCTTTCTTGCAAACTTATAATGCGATCATGTCGCAGGGCATATTGTCTGCTTCTTAAGGATTGACATGGTTGTGCTGCACAGCAAGAGAACAATCACTACTGTAATTAGACATTTCATTGTATTAATCACAAGCTTACCTTCAAAGTTATGTTATGTTCCTATGCAAAGAACCCCCTACCTGACTTGCAAATACATATTGTTTATACCAATATGTGTAATGTGTATGTCATATTGTTTAGAAAAAAATGTCATGAACCACATAATGATCAAAATGTACTTTAACCTGAAAGTCAGTCTCTGCTGATATGTTCTTCTCTGAGACCAATGTCATTCACCCAGTCCCATTGTTAGTCTTACCGAATGACATGCTCCTTACTTTCATACCAGACTCCTTTATCCATTGGTAACACCAAGATATGGTTTTCTCAACAAAAGAAAAAAAAAAATTGTATGGTACAAAAATCCAACCTAATCTCAAAGGTATTCAAAATGTGAAGCGGGCTAGATCAATAAGAAACTTAATAAAGTATAAACTACAGCTGGTAGCACATTTGCTGAATATGTGTGTAAACCTGTTTTTGTTTCTCCAGTGTAGAAAACTGATAATAATTTTGGTTGATTGTTTTGTAAATGTTTTTAAAGGTGTTAATGAAATGTATACGTCAAGAGGATTTAATTTAATTTAAACTTAATTAAGTTTTTGCAGGCAAAAAACTCATTGATGGAAAATAAAAATGCATGCATTATATACAAAGGAATGTGGACATGTTTGCAACTGTTTACAATTAATATATAGATAAAGGCATCGTTATAAAAAACATATTCACACCCACTTTGTCATCTGCCTGCATTTTATTTCTCTAAAACACCCTTTTTTCCAGACAAAGCTAATAGGCAACGTTCATACGGTAAATATGCCCTTGCTATTATCTTGGATAGATAAATTACCTGTAGATAAAGAGGCTTTTGTACTAATGTTTTTTACAATTGCCTTCCATCTGAATCTGGGATGCAGTGTTTACCTGAGCTGCTTCTTTCTCTATTATCAAGCGATTGCGCTCCGCACCTGCTGCAGCCTTGAGCTGGCACGCGCCACACTCTTCTAGTCGGCCTGCACTCGCGTGGCAGCTGCTGCACACGCCAACACAAACCATAGACGCCGAAGTTCACAAGCCAAGAAACACTCCCTTCCCAACACTTAACCAAACGCTGGTAAACGATCACAGAATGCACTCGTGTGTGAAGCATACGTTCCCTTCTGCACGCAAATAAGTGTATATTTGTGTTCATCATATGTTCATATTGAGTTCAATAATTAAACATGGTGTTCAACAACCCTTACACTTCGTTACGGTATAGGGGTTACATTATGACAGCTGATATATTAGTGCTTTTCTTTTACCCTTAAAAATGAAAGCGTCCTGTTTATTCTTTTAACAAGCCCCTTTTCTTCCAGGACTTAGTTTTCATTGGCCACGTATACATTTTGGTTGACTATTTGCCAGGTGCTGGTAACTGGTAAAACCTGAAACCCTCAACAGGTGCTTTGATAAAAACAAAAAAAAAACCCAACAAAGCTTCTAGCCATTGTTCGTTCTAATCTTCAAGCTATTTTCTTCAGAACTTGGTCGCTTTCCCGATCTAGCAAGTTCCCCTTCTCCTGTAGTGTTGCAGGACACCGTGTCCGGAGCAATTACAATGTAACGTTCCGTTCCACTCTAGTTCAGGTGCTTGTGTGTTGCATTTTTTTTTTTTTTTTTTTTTTTTAACTCATACACGTCCACAATTTATTTTGTTTAAATGTAGTTGTAAATATTACGTTTTCGGTTATACAATATAATAGTGTTTAAATGCAAAACTTACAAAAGCACATGGACGACATGACACTAATGTTAAGAATAGAAAGCGGCATTCGGATAATAATTTAAAAAAAACCATGACCCTATCACTACTGACGTCTTAATCATAAAATTATTTCCTGTGTTGATAGTACAATCCTTCAGATTACTGAGTAATGTTTTCCGTATCAGTATTGCGAAGTAGCCCATATTTTCCCTGAAGAAATTATTTCCAAATTGTGTGACTACAGTAAAATAATAACTCATTTGTATACATTTCCATGCTTACTCAGTCTATGTAACATTATGCAATTCCCATCACCCAACAAGCCAAGCACATACGAAATGCAGGTCTTGTTCCTTCTCGTCTATTTTGTTGTTGAGGCTCTGCTCTGCCATCTAGCGTCACAGTTATGCTCTCCTAATAATTTCCAGACAAGAACTGTGCAGTAGATTGTGTGTGTGTGTGTGTGTATATATATATATATATATATATATATATATATATATATATATATATATATATATATATATATATATATATTTTCCCCAGTTGTCATAGCTTGGCTTGGAATTATCTGACTGCATTAAAAAACAAAGCACAGGCATGGAACTAAATTGTAAGTTAGTTGTCGCTGTGTATATTTTCTAAATTATTTTGCACAAATACTTACATCTTTGGCTTGTATGTATATATTTACTTTTCTGTCTCCCCTGCCATAACATCGCAGCATAGCATAATAACACTGATACACAAGAATATGTGTGTGTGTGTGTGTGTGTGTGTGTGTGTGTGTGTGTGTGTGTGTGTGTTTGTGTGCGTGCGCGCTGTGAATGCAAGCATGTTGTTTTGGTCTCTTTGCATGTGAAGCTTTACAACCGCCCCCATCTTCACTTCACACCGCCCACTGGAGGCCGTCTTACTGGAGTCAGAAAAGCAGTTACCGGTATAAACAGCCAGACGAGCACGCAGATCTAGATCTACAGCACTGTGTAGGGAAGTCTATTGCTGCTCAATGCATCAGCTTTTGTAGAGCCGATCTATACGCTTTGCAACACTCTCACGTACCAAGTATTAGCCAATTTCTATATTGGTGTGTGCATTATTTTATTTATTTATTTTTTATAATTATAAGTGCAGATTAGAATGCACATGCACAGCTATGACTGACTGTCCGGAGTTGGTCTCAGCGTTGGTACACAACATAAAACGAAACAAAACATGCATTGTTAAACGAGCGCGCCCTCTTCAAAGCAAAACAATATATTCGGGTGGTATTAGTCGGGTTTCAAGTATAGATGCTTAAAACATAATACTTGTTTCATGCATCACTAAAAAGTAGAAACCCGTGTTCCTTTAATGCTAAGTTTGCAGTGTACACTCGAATGAGGTCAGAACTAAAGCTCCTCATTGCATGCGCTGATTATTATTAGATTCCCCGCCCAGCCAATGACAAGAGACAAGGCGTGGTTTGGCACAAGGAAGGCTGGAGACAGTAGCCGATTGGTTATATCATGTCGGCATAATAGCTGTGGGAAAGGATAAAGCTGCGCGAGGCGGAATTAGACCCTGCTTCAAGTTGCAGATAGAAGGCGGAATATAAGAGAGTTGAACTCGCTTGTTCTTCCCGCATGGTACAAAAAGGGAAGGCTATGCAAAAAAGTGTTCCATATCAGAAAGTTGGAAAGAGAGCGGTGTAGCAGTATAGATTCTGTAATTGCACAAGCTTTTTTTCCAGTCCTGTAAACAGAAGCGAAGACTGGCGCTCATCTGAGTTATATTTGAGCCCGTTATGTGAACCACTCTGGGACAAAAAGCTTCAGAACCTGGACGCGGCTTCAGCAGACAGAAATCTGAACTGCAGATATTTTTTGGGGGGAAGACGATTCTCTGACAAACAGTCGGACCGCCACATAACTCTGACAGGAGAGCTGTTGCTTTTCTCCTCGTTGTTTATGAAACGCTGAGCAAACGAAGGACTACTAACAAAAACAAAAATAGAGTGAACCTCAGAGACTTTTCAGTGTTAATTATTAGCCAAGTTTGTTTAACTGTCAAACTAAACAAACCCTGGACCCTGTCACTCAAAGCAGATAGTTTACTGCACAAGTTATTAAAAAGAACAAATAAATACATACAGAATCAACTATGGTACAGCAAACGAACAACGCCGAGAACACGGAAGCGGTGCAGGCAGGGGAATCTACCGACTCGGGAGCAGTGGACCTGGGCATGGCGTCGTCCCCGACTCCAGGATCTGCAGGGGATAAATTAGACCCGGCTTGGTGCAAAACACCCAGCGGGCACATCAAGAGACCCATGAACGCCTTCATGGTCTGGTCTCAGATTGAGAGAAGAAAGATTATGGAGCAGTCGCCAGACATGCATAACGCTGAGATCTCCAAGAGACTGGGCAAGCGCTGGAAGCTGCTTAAAGACAACGACAAGATCCCGTTCATTCGGGAGGCGGAGCGGCTGCGACTCAAGCACATGGCAGACTATCCAGATTACAAGTACCGGCCAAGAAAGAAGGTGAAGTCAAGCAACTCCAAGCCTGTGGAAAAAGGAGAGAAGATTGGTAGCACAAACTGCAACAGCGCTAACACTAAATTCTCATTGAAAAAGAGCAGCGGCACTAAATCATCCAACAAACCGCACAAGATACTACTGGGCAAGTCTGCATTCCCTGAGCATGTCTCTCACGCAGTTACTACAGATCACCATTCCTTTTACAAATCCAGGTCGGTGTCTGTAGCCAAGCAAATCCCAGAAAAGAAAACGAAGAGGGTTTACATCTTTGGGGGTAATAACCACGGAATCAGCCCCTCTTCTGTGTCAGTCCCAGCCAGCCCGACTCTCAGCAGCTCCACGGAATCCAGTGACCCGCTGAGCCTCTATGAAGACGGTGCTGGGGCAAACAGCCAAGAGGGACATTCTCATAATTCTCCCTCGGACCACCACAGGTACACCAATATGCGAGCATCCTCACCAACTCCTTCAAGGTCCCATTCCTCCGCTTCTTCGCACTCCTCTTCCTCGGATGAAGAGTTTGAAGACGACTTGCTGGACCTGAACCCAAGTCCCGGTTTCGACAGCATGTCGCTGGGTAGTTTTGGCTCCTCGGTTTTGGACAGGGATCTGGATTTTAACTTTGAGTCCGGGTCAGGGTCTCATTTTGAGTTCCCAGATTATTGTACACCCGAGGTGAGCGAAATGATTTCGGGGGACTGGCTGGAGTCGACTATTTCCAACTTGGTTTTCACGTATTGAGCGACAAAATAAATAATTTTTTTTTTGCTCTGAATAAAAATAAATAAATAAAGGGATTGTGAACCCTCTTCCCCCCCCACCAAAACCAAGGTGACTCCGAACCTTGCAGGGACGACCCAGCATTAAGAAAGAAAGCGATCTAAACTCGCTGCGAGTTTATTTCAAGAAATTGAGTACTGGAAGGGGTTCAGTTGCAAAATGCTGAAAAAAACAGCCCTAAGCAGACTTTGGCAAGAGAAGAGAGGAAGATATGTGCGACCTGATTAGGAGAGACTGAGATCCTATTGAAATAAACACTCAGTCTGAACTGGAAAACTAATTGATTTGCACGTACAAGAAGGCGGGTTTATGTCGGCTACTTTAACCAATGTTACTTAAAAGGGACACTTAAGAAAAACTTTAAAATCGTTAAGTACATTTTCATTACTAAAGTGGAACAGAAAAAGTCTGACTTGACCAGAAAATAGTGTTTTTTTCTCTCTCTATACCAGTTTGGTGTTGGAATATTCACAGGTGGGTTAATAATAATAAAAAAGCATGTTATCCTATCCTAGATATCTTTCCTGAGATTTCAGACACTGCTGAGCAGTAAAAACTAGTGTTAGGATTATTTAAAAACAGATAGATGGCGCTATGTTTGATTCCTACAAAAATCACCAGCTCTTTTGCATTCTTAAATCTTTAGGATTCAAACGCAACTCAAATCTGTGCTGGGCTTTATACTTACTGTACAATTCAGGACCAAAATTTCCTCAGATCACGTGTTTCTCAGATTTAAGTGACGAAAACGTTTTTCTTACCGATGTTTCATCCTCGTGTTATTTTTCCCTTGTAAATGTAATCCGGTGCCATTTTATATACGGATGTATTTATACAGTTTTTTTTTTTTTTTTTTTTTTTAATTCGTTTTTTGGTAGGTCTTGTTGTGTATACCTGCACCGTTTGTCTCCTTCACTGAAGGGCTAGAGTTGAACTTTTAATTTTTTATATTTAAATGTAGACTTTTGACACTTTTAAAAAGAGATGAAAACGTTTGATTATTTTCTCAGTGTATTTTTGTACAAAATATATAAGGGGGTGTCAGTCGGTGTGTGTCGCTGTTTGGATTTCCTGATCTTTAAGAACAAGGAGGGTTGTTTTCTTACAGTCGACCTCGTTTTACCCATGTTTACACACAATTCAATCTGCAGGCTTCTTAAAGGGACAGCATCTCATTTAAGATACTACAAAAGTCCCTCTTTTTAGTAAAACAACAACAAAAAAAAAAAAAACAACCCACAAATATTTTCAACTGCAGTTTCTACGTTTTAATACTGTCTGTATCTGATGAAAAGGAGATACTGTAGCTTTATTAAACTCACATTCTTGGCGCCTATTATTACAAAAGCGCTGTTTTAACCACTGGATATATCAAAATGCCGACTTGAGTTCGCGACACTGTACTGCGCTTCTCATTCTTGTATTTGAATATTTAATCCTTTCTAATTGTTGGCTAAATATAATTGTTTTAGTATCATATGGCATGGTGAATAGCATTTGTATTTCTGATTCAGGTTTATAGCTGTTGTGTTTAAAAAGAAAAAAAAAAGAATAGTGAAAAGAACGTTGTACATTTAAGTGTATTATAAGCAAATGAAGATTGTGTGTTTTCTGTACGTTACGGTATAACATGACAGGCACTAGAACAGCTATCTTTAGACCCCCTTGTTTGCGTTTAAGGTGGTTGTTCAATTGATTTTTAATATAAATATATATTTTAACTTTATTTTAATTCATTCTGTGCAATATGCAGTGTAGAATAGTGTTTTGTCTCATGATCCTGCCATAACAACGTTTTATTAAAAAAGAAATATTAAAAAAAAAAAAAAAAAAAAAAAAAAAAAAAAAAATCATGCCAGCTAATTGTATCAAGTCCACTGCCTGTCAGATTGTTGAAATACTTCTGTAAATAACTTTTTTTCAAGAAGGAAATAAAATCAGCTGGAACTGAACCCTAATTCTTGACTGTCTTGTATTGCACTCTGTGTGGGTGGGTGTTGAGGGAGTGGGAGAAAGTGTCTGTCTGTCATGGAATTGGATCTACTGGCTCTGATCTATTTTGCGGTATGTACTAAGGTTATGGTAGTTTTATTATACATAGACTCGTTTAGAATCAGTGCACAAGCCTTAAGACCCAACATCCTGGCATATGTAGCAAAACTTAATTCCATCCTGATATCTGTATCTCTGTCTATCTCTCTCTACCCACCCGCCCAGACTGACTGCTGCTGATGTGGAAATGGAAGGCGTGCCGGCTGTAAGGCCACACATACGCACCTACATGGCATCCTTTAATAACATTTAAACCACTGACCTGTAATGGCATTCAATTGTATTGTTTTATAAAGTTTTGAGAAACATGCATGTACTACAAACCAAACTAAACCCTAATTACTTGGAATATCTGCCAAAGCCCCAATGCAGAGACCGTTAAATTACATTAATTTGTGATATTTGGCTACATATGTATATATTACTGTATGCTATGTGTTCATATTTTTACGTGGTCTTTATTTTTGAATGAGTAGGTATCATTGTGAAAAGTAGGCTACACGAAATTATGTATATATGATAGAAATCAAGAGGGATCTTCCAGCCGACGGTGAGGTGTTGCCAGACTCGCTGTCAGTCAGAGCAGCGGTTGTAAATGAGCTACAGCGATAGTCGTTGCAATTTATTAATTTTTTTATTAGTTCGGACCGAGAAAAAAAAAAAAAAAAATCTGTTAAGATTCCATAAAAAAATCTGCCGTTAATTTCTCTATTTACAGTGTTCATGTAAAAGTTAATCTGTACTAAAAGCAAGTTTATTCAGTAAATGCTTACCAAGTACAAAATGCTTTTCTTCATTATCCCTATTTAATAAATACATGCTCATTGTTTAACTAATGTTAATACAGGCATGGTTGGTAACCGAAAAAAACGCAATCCTAATGTTTTGTCGATTTAAATTGTACACCACGTCATACATCCAATCTGCTTTGTTTATAAACAATACATTTGTACTTAGCATATAATAGGATTCATACTTGTTTTCATATGTATTAGTCAACCACGAGGAAATGTGTACTATATGTTAGTGAAACAATGTAGTACTTTTTAACGTTTAAAGGCGACAGTGCATAACAGACGGAGGCATTTCAAAATCGACATGTTTTAACAGTGTTCCATACACACTTCTGGAAACACAATTTTAATTCTATTTGTGCTGTAAAGTTTCAATTTACATAAAAAAAAAATCTAAAACTTTAGTGCAGGGAACATCTGATTTAATAATAACTCTATAATAGACGTATCATAGGAATACCTTTAGAGTAACTGTTTAGGATTTTGTAAACTATCCATTCTTGGCCAAATTCATACCTATACAGAGCACAGCTAATGAGTTATGCCATTGGTCCTGCATAAAATGATGTTTTTGCGCCACAGTGTACTGATGGCTGCACACATATACTTTAGCAGTGGTTCACAAATGCTAGTTGCTTCCTGAGCTGAATTCCAACCGAACATACTCAACGTCACTCATTAAAAAATAACAAAAAATATAATTTTAGAATCCACCTGATAATGCTAGTTTTAAAAAAAAATTGACAAATTATATGTATTTAAAAAAAAAAAAAAAAACCCTAAACATGTACCACACACTTGTGTGTAAATGGACTTTCCCTCATATAACTGATTCATTTGTTAATGTAATGTACAAAGATGCATCTCCTGGTCATGGCCCAACAACCATTTAACAGGGTAGGGTAGGGTTTGAAATGTGCTTGTCCAATCCCTACACATAATCCCAGTCAATCTAATGATATATATGATACTGAAGCAATATAACATTAACCAGTGTTCTCTGCCAGGCCTAATAACATTTTTGAACTCCCATTTCTTTTTTTTTTTTTTTTTAAGTCTACCTTAGTCAGGAAGCTTTACCCACTAATACAAGTGTCTTCAGATTAGCTAACCTGTGCTCTAATGCATTGCTTATTTACATCTGATGACTTGAGGCCAATGGGCAGCCCCGATTTGTTCAATCACTTCTCTTGCACTAGAATGACAGCACACTTACTACAAGCATTTTCTATGAAATGCTGCTACTGGTTTGGCACTGCTAGGCTAAACATGTTGTACGTTTATAACCACTGGAAAGACATTAAGAGGTGCTTGTTCTTGGACTATGAACAATTCTGAATAGTTCCAAACAGCTGGAGAAGTTTAGTGACAATTTCTTACACTTCTGTTTTTTCTGTAAATTATGCAAATAAGTAGCTTGTTTCACAGACCCGAGGAACGCTAATCTTAAACGACCTTTCTTAAAATCTGGTAGTCTAAGATTTAGTGCTTTTCAGGGACTGTGAATCCAACCAACAGTAAGATAGGCACTATCAGCTTCTGACGTTACCAAGAACACAATCCTTTATTTACTTTGACAATTTAAACAAGTTTATGCATAAGGTTGGAACTAAGTCCTGCAGTGGCATTGATTGGAAGAGCCAAAATTGCCTACCCCTGCCCTAAGATGCCTTAACTTGTTTAAATTGTGGTCCACTATGAAAAGCACTATAAAAATAAATATATTATTATTATTATTATTATTATTATTATTATTATTATTATTTATTATTATTATTATTATTATTATGTTTCCTTCAGTGCAAGATTCATGTGCCCAAATATAGTTGAGCTAATAGTGTATGAGGTCAATGTAACGTGTTACAACTGGCCCCAATCCAGGGAGCCATTACTAAACTTAGTGTTGCAGCAAGAAACAACAAAACTAAGAGCAACCAATTGTGTAAATTATAAGTACAGAGATCAGGGATGAGAATGCTAAAAGCCTGGATTCATAAACTGGATAACATAAGTATATATCACAAAAAGAAAATTGGGGAAATAATGTACTCTACTAGACCAAAAATAGATTTTTGTAGATAAAATATCAGGGCTTTGGCACAGACAGCTCCTCTTCCACAGGCAGACAGAGACCTGAACTGGGCATGTGCCAGGTGAGTGATGGCACTCTAGTTTGCTTCTGAGTGAGTGATGGCACTGTAGTTTGCTTTGGAAAAATTCAATGTGTTACAACCGTCCCATGTTACTACTGTCCCCGGTCTCTCCTGTATGATATCAAATACACTTTGCTCAACAACATGCACAATACATAATAAACCACTGCTGTGTCACCAGTAGAATAGCAATAATAATCACAATAACAGGCATTGAAATATTACAGCACCTCTATTTTCTATCTGTGTGTAAAAGCAAGCATTTTAAATTAATGATACATACTTCTGTAGCAATGTATATCGCTACGTGCAGAAAAAGCAATGGTAGCTGAATATGCCAAGTCCATCAGCATTATGTATCATTATTGAGATCCACAATCCTGCAGCTTTTATATTTATCTCTTACTAAATAACAGGAAGGGTAATTGTGCCAAGTTAAGCATAATTATGAACGCACTGCAGCTCGTATATTATGTGAAAGAAACAACCTGAACGTTAACCTGCTAGATTTTTTAAATTTATTTAATATTTTTATAATTAAAGTTGAAACAATTACCTTTCAATATTGATCCACTTCCGTCTTGGCTAGCAGAGTGTTCAGATTTCTATTTACCTTTCACGTGCTTGGGAGTATGGGAGTGTCTACTGAGCTGGGCAACCACATTGGTCTTATGATACGAAACGGCCGGCCTAGTCTGATTTGCGTTCATACATATGTAAAGGGCTAAATCTGGGCCGGCCCTGGGCTGCCTTTTCTTTCTTGGAGCGTTCACATATGATTTAAGGTGGCTTTAAGTCGTCCCTGGGCCGCCTTAAATAGCAATTGTGAATTGTCTAAACTACTATATGATGTATGAGCTTTAATATTCAACCAATACAGTGTAAAATATTAAGTTTCAGTGTTTCAGTGGCACAGCTCACCCTATTATAGTCAAATTAGAATAAATGGAATAATCTATTTTTAAGGCAGGTTTCAAGAGTGTCATATTACAATGGCCACGACCTTATTAGCATCAGAATGCGGAACCCCAAACATATGTTTTCCAGTTACTACATAGAGGTGATTATAATATAGTATATAAAACTATGGGTATTGAAACTTGGTGTGACTGTGATTCAAACATAGATAAATTACTGCCTAACTAATCATGCAATTATCCAGCTGTCATTCATTTGTTATCTCAGTTACTGCACTTGTGGAATACATTGCCGTTTTAGCGTTGATCAAACACGAATAAAAGTAAGATGTGTGGCCTACACACCAACTAATTGCAAAGGTGAAAATGTCAAAGAAAATGGCTGTTGAGTATTTAAAAAGTTAAGAATTATTTTTTATTTTTAAATTGCTTTTGACGTAGCATAGCACAACCTATTCACACAACCATATTTTTTTTACTACAGACTGGCTACAATCAACTATACAATGTATTCCCTTAATGTAATTTTATGAAAGGGATAAAGCTCTCCAACTCCATCTGGTTCATCCTGCGATAGCATCTGGGTGTGATAATACAGTTCCTCCTGCTTTATTTGTCACTTGCCTTTGGTTTAGCTACAGTTGTCCATAGGGATTGTATGACTGACACCTTGATCGCTGTTGCATTATCATGGCACCAAACTGCAAACCAGATTGATCTGAATGCCGTAAAACATCTGACAAAAGCTGTAGTTTGCCAGGTGCTGGTCATTGCTATAGATTTGCCGTGCTGTGGTAATGCTATAATAGCACCACTGCCAGACAGCCATTCTCAAGGTGCCAGACAGCCATTTTCTTTACTCCATGCTTCACTGGTGAAGAGGGTTTTGAACCAGCCTGTAACCTGACATTGCAATGTGCTGCAATAAAACAATAAACAGAGTGACCATAAGTAATACCTATAGGAGTTACTTTTGGATCACAAGCAATTGGCACTGTTGTGTAAAACTAGACACAGCATGTAATAAGTAGTATAACCTTATAGTCCACTAGTTGAATGGAAAAGTGAGTTGACCAGAAACTGGTAGTCGACTAATTGTACATCCGCTATGTCATTGTGTGATGTGTGTTGCGACTGGGTTGACAAGGACGGCAAATCTGCAAGTTTCTAGTAGTAGCTAGAGGAGTGCCCCTAATTGCCTTTTAAAATATATATTTGTCAGCTGTATTACATAAATCAAAACCTGCTTATTTATAAATGTGTTGATTTCAAAAAAAAAAAGCTCACTTTCCCCTCACCTTTACAATTGAGTGCCCATCAATGGTGATTAACTTCTGCATCGAGTGTTTTAAAAGACGATTGAAAGCTAATTATCCTCTCATACGATGAAACTGATTTGCCACATAAATGTGACCTTTCCTTTTCATAAACTTGAGCTACAGCTGTGGAAACTGGGATACGTATTTCTTTGTTGAGTTTAATCAGAGATTACATCTTGCCCAGGACTACAATCACCCAATTCACTGCAGAGAGGATGCATTTCTAAGGAAACTAAGGGAAGTGAATAAAATATTTAATATCAAAAGGATAAAAGAAAGGTCATACAAATAATTACTTATAAAATAGAAATTAGTTTTCCTTAGTTTGATTATGACAGTTTCTATATTAAATAAAATTCTCAGATTTGTATTGATAATTATTGACTGCATTGTTTTGTGTTGAGTAATTAACATGTTTTATTCTATTTAAGTAATACCTAACAACTTCAAATTTCTTAAAGGCAATTAGTCAGAAAATACAAGTATCGACACACCCCTATTACTAGTGAACTAGTAATGATAGTATTTTAATTGTATTCAGCTTTTTGAGTTGAAACAGAAAATGATTGTGAAGCTTATGGTTTATATATATATATATATATATATATCTATATATAATATATATATATATATATATATATATATATATATATATATATATATCCTGTTTACACTAGCCACTTTTAAGCCGACTTTGAGACAGCTTAGGTTCTTTTTCTTCTAGTGTAAATGCACGACAAAAAATAAATAAATAAATAAATAAAGCCGCCTTCTCTAGAGGGGCTTTGCGATGGATTTGCTCTGTTTCTTGCTCTACTGTGAATGGTGGTCTCTGAGATGGTTCACGTTTGCTACATATGCTTGTGGGAAGCGTTCCCATAATGATTTATTAATATTTGTAATGGTGACTGTGACTATTTTACCTCAACAATTCGACTGTCAAATTAATAGTTGTTCTACCCATAGTACATAAATAGTTTTAAATGTATACTCCAATCTTTGTCTTCACAACTGCTCGTTGATTGCATGTCGCCTGTGTGTAATTGCATAAAATGGCATACAAAACAATCTTATGCAAAGTACAATATGTTATTTTTAAATTTAATTAAAACCGAATGCTTGCACAATTAGGCCTCAAAAGATGTAATTAAAAAGCTATCAAAAAGAATTAAGTGAGAGTTAACAGGAGGGTGAAGTAAATAGAAAAAGCTAACCTTGCAGTGTAACAAACTAAAATACATTTATTTTGTAAACCTTACCTTGAAAGAAGTTGTATTCAATGTCCTCTCTCAATTAAAAATTAAAGTTCAATTTTACATTGAAGTTTGGTGAAGGACTCCAAACATACACCCCTAAATCCCTCTATAAATGGCATCGACTTTCTTTCCAATATGTTTTTAGCTTGACTGAAGCAGTTACTACCTTTACATAATTTTCTGATTGAATGAATTATGGGTGAGTCTAAGAATCACATGACATAAATGCAAGAGGTTTCAAAAGGCTGCAGAGAATATCTCCTATCAGTAAGTAATAAGCAACTGCTGTGTATTCTTTGAATAACATGATTATGTCCAGCAACCAGGAAACCATACAGGCAAAGTATGGGATAAGCTTACAATGCTGTCAATTTAAGACATTCATAGCCAACAACACTGCATCCATTCACAGTAGTGGGACATATTCATAACACTCAAGAGAAGTCTGCTGACAGTTAATTCTCTTGGCCTGCTTTACCTGTCCAACTTCAAGGAACACTGTTCAATGAGATGTGGAACTTTGCTTTCAAACACATTTTGTAAGATTTTTATCCCATCACATATTGAAAAGGTTTCTTCTAAAGTTTCAAATTCTTGGCACTTTTATTGCATTTTTAAGGTTTATGCTTCACATTGCAGTGCTAAAAATATCATAGGAAGATTGATCTTTAACATAGTTAATGATTACCCAATTAGGGGTAGAGCATTTAATAATACCAAAAAATCTATAAGATATTTCTTATACTGTGTCAAACTTTACCTAAAAAATCATATTAAATATGTTTACTGTTCAGTGTATAGCATTACACATTTAATCATAGTGAAACAGAAATTCCTGACTATGAATGTACATTAATTATTTGAAAACTATATAGCGGATTGTATACAATGTGCACTTATGGACCCCGGTAGACTGCTGTGCATAATGCATTTCAGATAAGGTTTTTGGTCATATGTCCTGCGATGATGGGCATTTGTAACCAGACAAAGTGACAAACAGCCACGCCTCCGTGGTTTCACTTTCTTAAGCATTCTGTTTAGCATTATCTTTGTTGATTGAGACACACTAAGAGCCAGATTGCAGCAGGGGTGAAGAACCGTTTGCTATAATCAACATGCCCAAGACAGACAGGTGCGGCACGGTACCCCTGGGCATTTTTACGGTGCGATACTGCTAG
The DNA here is from genome assembly GCF_017654505.1 of Polyodon spathula. Taxonomy (NCBI): domain Eukaryota; kingdom Metazoa; phylum Chordata; class Actinopteri; order Acipenseriformes; family Polyodontidae; genus Polyodon; species Polyodon spathula. The sequence goes on from NC_054537.1 coordinate 71,071,866, forward strand.
TCTGCACCTGAACACACAGGCGTGGTATGCACTATGCGACTGATTTTTCTTACAATATGGAAAATTGAATGGTACAGTACAGTAGTTGTCAGTACCACACTGTAGGCTATGTACTCAAATATAATTTTCATTATGGCCAAAAGTTTTGCATCACCTGACAAAAAATTCGGATGTAGACATAATTAAAAAAAAAAAAAAAAAAAAAAAAAAAACTTGATATATCGCAGATGTCAAGTTCCAATATAAATATATAAATATATCGAGGGCCTAGCGAGAGACCCATAGTAAAACAAATAGGCTAATAAAAAATACTGTACAACCACTCCCTCGTTTTATCAAGGGCGTCAAGGTTCAATAACCTGTTTTAATTTGTACTGTGGCGGGTAATTGCTTCTCATCAACTTCAGTAATCATGAGTCTTCCTCTCCTTTCTCAAATGCACAAACCTGCTGCATGAAAGAATCCATTCACAACAACATAGGAGGCCTGTTGCTGCGGAGCTGACGTCACTGCCTTGTGGCTTTTGCTAGTGCATTGTTGCCTTTCAATTGAATGACAACCATTACTGAATGGGAAAGAGCCCTCTCTGCCCATCAATCACTGAGCATATATAAAAAAGCTCCCCTATCAAGGACCTGCTGTGAGGGGGAAGTCCCTCTCACCTCCTGTTGAAGAGAGATGTCCTCAAAGTAACATATTGCCATTTTTTCTCTCACTCCACTGAGACAGGTCACAGATTGCTTTGTGCTTTCTTTGCCTGAATTTGGCTGATTTGTCAGTTTTTTATCGTCAAATTGTATTAATCCACAGTAAAATTACGCTTTCGAGCATTTTTGAGAGTGCCACTGCCTGATTCTCATGTCAGTTTACTGACTAGAGCTGGTTTCGACCCCTCTCAGGAGATTGGTAAGCGGCCATTAGTCTCTTTTCACTGCACGAGGCCTCGTGTAGAGTTCATATACTGCGTGGGGAGCTGTTCTGGTGATGTAAGGAGACCCCGCGGGCTCGTGGTGTCGTCCTCCACGTTGATTTAATTGGCCACAGCGTCCACAAAAAAAAAAAAAAAAAAGCTCGGACCTAACGCCCCCAGTCCTACGCCAGATGCTTAGGGTCAGAAACACTGGCTGGTGAACAGGACTGCTTTCCTTGTAGGAAGTTCTCTAGAAGAACTTAGCGCCAGAGATCAGCCCTATCTCCAGCAGAGTCTCTCTCCCCGAGCCATGGGAGAATGAGCTCATGATCCAAGGGCCTCCGCAGAGGTCCTCTAGGACCCCCCTTGCTACAGTGACCAGAGAGCTCTCCCACACACCTGGGTCACCCTCCCCTTCCCCAACACCGGTACAGAGGCGCAGACACCTCTCAGGGGAGGCGAGATGGTCACCGCTGAGGCGGTACCGCTCGAGAGGATGCTCACCAGGGGACAGGCAGTCGCTGCGCAGGCACCGCTCCCCTTCCCCTTGCAGGCGCAGACGATCCCCATCGGAGTTGCCTCGGAGGTGCCCAAGCTCAGCTGAGCAGCACTTTGCGGAGCTTGCGGAGACTGTAAGGGCTCAGCAGACCATGCTGGAGACTCTACTAAAATCAGCGGGCAGCCCCAGCCCCCACAGTCTCGTTCCCCACTACCTAGACCTCCTAGCTTAGACGAGCTGTCCTTTACGGCGCCGAGATCAGATGTCTCGGACCCAGCCACCTCCATCGGGCAGGCCACAGCGGGGGGCTCCTTACCACCCTTGCTGCATGTGTTGCAGAGGGAAGAGTTCCGGACACTAATGCAGCGTGGAGCTGCAGCCTTGGACATTCCCTGGCCGGCAGAACAGGAAGGAAAGGGGAACCACTTCTTCCAGCAAAAAGGGCACCCATAGCATGCCCTCCCTTTATGCCAGGTCTTCCTGGAATTGGTGTGCTCCGCCTGGAGCAACCCAGCATCTGCACCCTCAGCCTCCAGAACAGGATCAACAACATGTCTGGAAAAAAAATGAGAGAGAGAGAGAGAGAGAGAGAGAGAGAGAGAGAGAGAGGTATACATCACATCCGGGTAAACACGTGGTGAGGGTGAAGGCAGTGAGGAAAATGTAGGTCACTGATCCTTGTCGCGTTGTCTGGGCTTGGGCCACTCGATGTTGAAGGTAAATATTCTTCACTGATATTTTCACTAACACCTGATTCAGTAGAAGAATTTAAATCGAATCGGAATTCAATATAATTTCTAGTACTTCTTTCCCACATAGCATTTCTTGCCGTTTTCCAGACATTGTCGACATTTTGTGACTGGGTTTGTTGTGTGTAATTCCGTAAATATCTGGCAGATGGCGCAATAGACCACTACAAGGTGTTATAGACACCTAGTGTTGCAATATCAGATTATCAGAAGTTTTGTAGACTCAGTAATTCAAGTTCAAAGTTCAAAATTTGTCGAACGTACTCCCTGGGGACCATTAATTGAATGACGCATCGGTACGTTCGTACTACTCAAAGGGTTAAAGGGGCTTGGAAGCTCTGTCCTCCGATAAAAAACATGGTCCCTAAGTGGGATCTGGAGCTGGGGGTCCTTACGGGTCCCACATTTGAGCCCATGGCCTCAGCAGAGCTACGCCCTGTTTCCCTCAAAGTGGCGTTTTTATTAGCCGTTACGTCTGTCTGTCTGCCCGACGAGTAAGTGAGCTTCATGCGCTGTCCACTGATGACACATGTATGGCTTTCACTGGAAATGACTCTCGGGTAACATTAAGAACAAACCCAGCCTTTTTGCCAAAGGAGGTCTCATTATTCCATATTAACCAACCAGTGGTTTTGGAAGCTTTCAGACCTTCCCTGCACGAGTCAGAGGAGGACCGTAGATAGCACACCCTTTGCCCAGTCCGGCGATGTTACCTGGATAGGACATCATCCTGGAGACAGTCGAACCAGCTGTTTGTCTGTTATGGGTCCTGCTCTAGAGGTCAAGCCCTATCGAAGCAACGTCTAGAACACAGGTTGTCAGATGCCATATGCTTGGCGTATGAACAGACGGACTCCCCCATGCCGGGGGACATTAAGGCCCATTCTACTAGGGACCAAGTGATTTTGTGGGCTGTCTTTCATGGCGCCTGCTTGGATGATCTTTGCAATGCTGCTACATGGACAGGTAGTCAGACATTTGCATGTTTTTACCACCTTGATGTTGCAAACCGAGCGAGGCCCTCTCTGGGCTCTAGGGTGTTGCAGGCGGCATTGCCCTTAGGCGTCATGAGGGCTCTGAGGCTATCACCGTGAGGTTGTACTGTCGGTAATCTGGAGCCACGACAGCTTTGGTACAACTTCCCATTCGATAATGGTTGTCAATCCACTTGAAAGGGTACGTTAGTTTATTACCATAACCCTGGTTCCCTGAAAAGAATGACAACCATTACCCTTCGAGGTCGTGTCCCCATCTGACCTTCGATTTCAAAAGAAAATGGTGATATGCTACTGTGAGGATGTTCCTCTTCAGCAGGAGGTGGGAAGGACTTCCTCCTCACAGCAGGGCCCTGATAGGGCAGCTTTTTTATATATATATATGCTCAGTGATTGACGGGTCAGAGAGAATCTTCCCATTCGGTAATGGTTGGCATTCTTTTCAGGGAACCAGGGTTATGGTAATAACCTAACGTTTCTCATGACCTGGTCACAACAATAGCTTTATTTAATTTTTTCGATGGCCTCAAGGACAAGCCCTAGTAAACCAAACTTGTAAAAATTAAACATAATTATTGTGCCACAGATTTTAAAAACATTTTAAAATGTATAAAGTAACTTAAGTTTGTGTATATTTCCAAACAATCAAAATACAAAATAATGTGTTTACAATATACGACATAATATTCATGGTTAACCTTTAAAACAACATCTCAAGCATTATTTGTAATTATTACCTTCCACTTTTCTGCTAAAGGTTACATCTTTAAAAAAATGCTTTACATTTAATGCTAATTATTTGTTTACAGATATCTTAAAATTAGGTTAACAAACAAATGTTGGGGTGCTTTTGGAATAGTGTTCACATGAATCAATCAGTACACAAAAGTGGGTTCACAATTATTTTGTTATTACAACAATTAGGCTATGGGGAATTCAATTTGGCATATAGCTATATTCGCATTCCTCAAATGTAGTTTTAACGGAGACTGAAACTCTACCCCCTTTAAATCTGCCAGCCACTCGGTTACACTGTGAGCTAATCTCCTGAATATTGCAGTAAAGGGCATTATGGAATATCAATGTGATGTGAAACAAGCTTCTGCGGGTCGTCTGTTTACTTTGAATAGGGTGGGAACGACATGTAACAATGCGAGATGTCAGTAATTTAATTAAAAGAAAACCCTGACATTCACTGGGTTGTTTTAAACATTCAGTCAGGGAATACATAACTTTAAACTGCAAGGGAGCGCAGCAGAAGCAGCAATGTTTGCATTGTAAAAGAAAGATTACACGTTTATAAATTATATTATTTTAACCGAAAGCAGCATCATATACCACAGTCCTGCACTTTCAAGTTTTCAAGACCGTCTTTTTTTTTGAGGATCTTAATAAATGTTGGAAGATTGCTGTTCATATGTTAATGTAAAAAGTTAAGATGAAATCTTGGTTACCTGGTCAATTATGTATGTATGTCATTCACGTTATAACAGCAGAAAACTAAGTAGTCTGCTACACGGGGACGTTCAATAATGTCCTCTATTTGGAATATGTTTTCTTTTGTCAAAGTTGTTTCCCCTCATAATAGAGAAATACTTATTTAATCTTATATTAACTTTTATATATGTGTAAAAGAGAAGCCTTCGTTTTTGCGCTAACATGCGCATTAACAGTACATATTACATGCAGATCGTTTTCATGTTCCCACAGACTGCAGAATAGAAGTAGTTCTGGAAAATGTGAAAATATCTATCCTAAATTAATAACAACCTCTAAAATAAGTATATTAATAAGACATCTGAAACAGTAAGACAACAACTATTTCATACATAGACATTTGAGTAACATTACTCAGATGTATGACTGATTTATTGCTCAAACGGAAAAGGGAGTGTAGGTTTTATTATTTTTAATATCTCAATGTTTTTAAGTTTTGATGGAATAAAAGACAAACTCGTAGTTTAATGACCACTGTGCTACACAACCTACAATTAAAACTTAAAATACCATATCAGTATAAACATAAAGTATTTATATGGCAGACTTTTAGGAATTACAGCTATCTACGTCTATGACCATATTAGTTTCTCCCTTTTTTGTTGTTCAGTAGTATTTAGAGGGCGGGACTCCGGCTGAAATGAACAAGGCGCGGTCAGAGCCCCTTCACACGTGCAGACAAAGAGATCCAACAACACAACCAAAGTATTCCTGTCTAACTTTTTTTTTTAACCAACCAGGACAGATTTACAAGATTGCATTGAATGCAGGGATCTGGTCAGCTATTGTAGATAGATTGTTCTTCTATCTGGAGTTGAACAGTAGCTTGTAGACTTGTTTTACAGAAAAGTTGTACTTGGCAGAGAGTTGGTGCGCCAGCTTGCAAAGTTAAGCACAAAGCTGAGAGGAGAGTTCCTTTGTTCTTCGCTGTGCGTTGAAAGGGAGATCAGGGAAGGATCACGGCAATTATCATTTACTCCTACTGCTCTTAAATGCTTTAGAGATCATGGCAAAAGGATCGAAATCGTACATTTTCTGGTAAGTGCATTTTGTATGTATAGTCTGAAAGTATATATATATATATATATATATTATATATATATATTAGTATATATATATCTGTTTTATATATAAACAGACAAAACGTCAAGTTCATTGGATAGACAAAAGTTTACCAAAATTGAGCATGGCGTCGCTTTGACTAATTAAAGCCCTGACAAACGACAGATCACTTTACAAAAACAACCTGTGCTATACATGTGTTTTATGTTATTGAAAAACAATATGGTTAGACAGCTGCCAGTCCCCAAAAATATTGTTTATTAAGGTTGGTATTGCCTTTCTTTTCTTTCTCTTTCTTTTTGTTCTACTAAACTCACACAATTAAAAGTTATTTAGGCTAAATAGATAAATAAATACAAAATATACACGTATATATATATATATATATATATATATATATATATATATATATATATATATACGGCTAGTATAGTAAATGTATGAGCAACAGGTAGGGAGTGAATAGCCGGTGCTGATCTCTTGTTATTGAAGTTAGGAAGCCACCATCAGGTCTTTGTTCTCGTTCTAACATGTAAGGAATATCTCTTAAAACGAAACCTGTGATGCATATTTGTTTAAAAACTGTAACTGTTAAACTTTCACTCGAATGATATCGAAAAACCTTTCGACAAATGGTGCATTCTTTTTGGTTCATGTTCTGAATGTAGTTTTAAACAATGGTTTGACCAGCGAAAATGAAACAAAATCATATGCTAAGCATTACTTGGAGACGTTGATGAAAGAAGTAAAGTAAATTAAATTCTATGATATTAAAAAAATCAGATCGTTTATGTAAAAGTTGATAGCTATTATTTTAAAAGATTCTTGTGAATACTCAAATGTCAATTCCATCACAGACAACAAAGCGAAGCTCTGGTGACTGCCCTTTGTCTTTGAAGGGGATCTGTATGATATTAAACGGTACTTCTTTTAATGTTAATAAATTACATTAACGGTTTTATAGGAACAGTAAAAACGTATTTTAAATTACAAGTTGTGTATATATTATATTTTAATACTGCATCATTTATTTAAAGATAATTTTAAGGAAGTATTGTTATTGCTACCACGAGTGCAACCATAATCTAATAAGAAAAAGTGTTTAAAAATGATAGCATATAACATTTGACAAACTTATCATACTGTCAGAACTAATGTGATTTTAACACCACAAAGCTGACCTTGTATCAAGGAGCCAGAGTTAATATAGCTGGTGGAAGATATCGATACGGTTTTCAAATAAATCGCGCCGTCTCCATACTTTTGGGCAGAAGACAATGCCACATCTTTGAAACCAATATTGCAGAGGAGCGACGCTTTGTTTCAACTACTTGTGTGATGTGATCAAAAAAATAAATAAATAAATAAAAAAAAGGGCAGTTATATTATCAGCACCTTTGCGTATTTGACACATTCTGACATTAAACACAAACATGATTTAAGACATATTACTTTCAGAATTAGATAATCCATTTGATTCGAACATTTGAACTCGTATATTATGTTTGGAATGTGTAAACATTTTAATTAGGGCTGCCAGGGGATATAAGTAAAGTGAAGACCATAGATAAGAATTGTGATCCTCTGATGTGGTACTGAAACATAATAAATAACACTTAACAGGTTATTATAAGATGCAGATTGAATGTCTACAAGGAAGTATTTTCCATACAAAATTATAATTGAAATTATAGAAGAATATTTCTAATACACGTCACCAAAAACTTTAGTCAGGTGCATTTTGACTAAAACGTTTACTGTTACAATGTAGCTTTATTATTATTTTTTATGTTTTACTTCGTGTTTTGAACGTTGTTGTTTATAATTGTGGATTCAAGTTTTAAAGCAAAGTACTGTAGATGTTTATTTTTTCTTTCATGACATGAAAAAATAGGCGAACATTCACAGTTAATTTTCTACACTGGCTTTTTGTTCTTTTTCTTTTGTTCCTGTGCAGGGTTTTGTGCACCTGTTCAGGAAGAAAAACGCAAAACAGATATTTTGATGATCAACAAGGCATATGTTTATCAGTGGATTTACAGAAATCGGCTTTTTATTCTCAGAAAGAAACGCAACTTGAATTTATCTTCCTAGAAAAATCTACGTGGAATTGTGTGCAAGGATCGTTCATTGCTCATTTTAATAATGCCAGCACCGGAATGCTAACCATGGGAATTATACACTCTTGGGATTACAACTTCAAAACGTTTTCATTCATTCCGAAATTGGGATTAAAATATACATTGTTTGGAATACTTATTTTGGGGGAATTTCGGTTCAGTATCAGGTATGTATAAACTATATGCCAACTTATACTAATCACGTGATTACTGTATTGTGTCGGTAAAAGCTTTTGTTATTATTTGAATCCTTTCATGCATAAAATGTTCAAAAATATCTGAATTTCTTCCCCCATTGCTTTAAATGGAAAAAATAAAATAAAATGACGTTCTCATCTGAGGTCATCGTGTATTTGCATGTTCCATGTGCCCCTTATAAAGACTAGATATATATATATATATATATATATATATATATATATATATATATATATATATATATATATATATTGGTATTTTTTGTATTGTCCCCATATGTGGTCGCCATGAATCAATCTCTTAATTGTTTTTGGTTTGACAAAGACGAGTAAAGATTCAAAAAGACTTAGTAGATATTTTTTCTTGCTGTATTTAATCAGGATTTAAAAAAAAGAAAAGAAAAAAAAAACAAGAATGGTATCACTTCTCCATCGTGATATATCAAGGTATCTCAACATCGAGTTTGCAACTAGTAATTTATACGAGTAGTATTTTTCCCTTGCTTAGCTAGAATAAATAAAACAAATAAACGGTTTTTCAGCAGTGTTAAAGCTGGACAGCGTCAGGGGAGTTTGTCATTTTAAACTGGGAGACGCTACTAATGAAATGTAAGTGAAAAGACGTTGGCATGTGTTGTTAACGGACACCATTCTACCATGAATATAAACAGACTGTTTCCAGGGTTACTACATACAGTAGTTAATCAAGTGCTTACAACATCCTCACACTGTAAAATCATAGCCCTAGCATTCAAATTGTCATGGAAAGTGGGCATCACAAAATAGTTTTACTTTTTTCTTATACTATAGTCTTTATCCCAGTCCTGTTGTAAAATGTTTTAATTGAACCAATTAAACCTCCACCCAGCCCCATAAGTAGTTAATTATATAATTTTATCTGTTTAACCTGAAGTAAAATGGCTCTCCAGGACTGTGATTGGACACCCCTGCTATGGACTAGACACCACCCTTCCCTTCGCCCAGACAATATACAACAGAATAAAACATATTCACTAGAATTTATTAAAAAGTGCTAGCCACAGATGTAATTTTAACTTATTTTTCCAGTTATAAAAAATATTGCAGGACATGCATGGTTAGGTCTATGTGCATATTCTACAACGTGTTATAGATCTGTTTTTTTAAATGCGTATTTCAGTGTAATAAAGCGGAGGCCTACAGACAAATAATACTGTAATTCAGTATGAAAGCGTATGTAGTTCAGTAAGTTGGAACCTTTGCACAATGTTAACTGTGAAAAAGAAAAACTCTGACACCCAGGTCAGCCATGGAAAATAAAAAAAAAGAGCAGAGATGCTTTTTGTTCTGTTATTTTTTTTTTTGTTTTTAGATAAATGCAGAAGTGTAATCAGAACAGACTGTTGTTTTTTTCAGTAAATGTATTAATATTTATAGAAACTTTTTGGTTTGCATTTTTTAATACACACAACATGTTTCCTCTTGATTTTGCACAGGTCACGCTTGAGTCTTGAGTTAGACTCACAGCTGTTTATGTATGGGAATTGGATATATGACTAGAAGTCTAGGGACAAAAAAACTAAACAGAATCCAGCTAGGAAAAAAAGTAGTATCATTTTTTTTTTTAATATGACCTAATTAAAGTCATGGAGTCACCCTTATTTTATTTGTAATACAAAGAGAGGTGTGTGTGTGTGTGGGAAAAACAATAAAACAATAGATGTCCTTAAATTCCCCTTGTGTACACCACCCAGTGCACTGCTCAACATCTCCTCAATTTTCTTTTATTATATTCTATGTTTTTAAATCCATCCACCTCACTAATTACTAGCTGTGTTTTTTTTTCTATTTTATTAAATAAATATTGTTATGTTTTTGCACAGTTAAAAGTGCAGTTACTTTATAACTACTGTACCAGTGCTTTTACTCGGCCACTCCTAGATTCAGCTAGGTAGAACGTATTCCTGATTTCCTTTTTGTTTTTTCTTCAAAAACATATTTAATGGAAGTTCAATTTTTAAGTTCTGACCAAACCCCCTCAGGTGGTCTCCCTGAACTTAAAAACAAGTGTACCAGTTGCAACCAGTATCTGGGAATTGCATATTACAGGAGGTTGTGCTTAAGAAAGCTGTCTTCCAAACTGCTTGTCCAAATTAATGAAACTTTACATGAAAAATAGTTACAAGAAGCAATTCTACATAATAGGATTAGAGGTTTTGTTTGATTAGCTCTCCTCAGCAACTGTAGCAGGTGATGACACACAGTTGACGATGTTGATTTATGGAGAACTGTAATCGGCACACATTAATGCAGATGTTTATTCAATTGTTTAATTTAGAATGATAAATTAGCCTAATCAACACCATGACCCTCACTTAGGTGTCATCACCTGCTTACTAGGGAGAGCTCGATCCTAATAACTGAATATCAGGTTTGTGTAGCTCTGTTTTTGGTAGCGTTATCTTGGAAACTACTCGTCCAGTTTTAATAAAACCTTGCAAGGACATTTAATAAAATATTCTGTTTTACATGATGAGGCCAACTTTTTCATGGTACTGACATATGTTTATAGAACAAGTGTTAAGTAATCTAGCATCAAATAATCACATGTTTTCTCAATTTGCATCTAATGCAAAGCATGATTTAAGGAAAGCAATTTGCAGAATTCAGCTGTAATTTAATTTACTTTGCAGTATTCACTCATTTTTAATTAGCTGGAAAACCAAAGTATAATTTATACCATATTATAAGAGAGAAACACTCCAGTCATTTATAAATTCTGTTAGATGAACAAACACGAACATGGTCATTTTTTTAAACCAAGTACGTTTCAAGCAGTGCTTATTCAAATATTAGAATATTTGTCCCAATGCTACATTATAATATAAATAGTTTAATCCTGCATTCTGGGTAGACAGAGAAATGGATGCTGTTGTTTAGAGAAGTGCCGATTTGAAGCAAGTGCTCTCTCTACCCGGAAGTGGTAGGATACTGTGATTTTAAGCTTGTAGAAAAAGGGGGTAAAGTTGTGAAGAAATCATAGTTGTTGTCATGTTTTATACAAGGGTTGCCAATAGTGTTCTACGGATGTACATATGTATTTGGAACTAGAATGTTTATCTATGTTGATTCAAATGATTGCCAAATGTGTGCCTGCAAAGTTACTCATGTGTATTGTAATCAGAGCTGTTGGCACTGTAGTAAAAGCCAGTGTGGTGCATTTATCCTGACCAACATAATAAACTGTTGATTTAGTTACAAACCTCAGAGTGTTTTTTGTTTCAGTGTTTGTACATTGCTAATAATTTGGCTATTTAGGGGTTACCCCAGAGTGGTTTAAACAGTACGTGTAACTGTGTTGCTGTGGTCCTTGGTGCTTGTGTGACTGAGTTATCAGGTCCCTAAATCTGTTTTATTAGGGTACTAGGCCAGAAAAGTAACATCTTTTACATTTACTAAAATAAAATGATACAAGGTTTTAAAAAGACCAAATTCCCATTGGGTTTATTATTTTTTTTAGTTATTGATTTTTTAAAATTATTTCTATGTAGGACAGCCGGCGTAAGATCATTACCTTTATTAAAAATGTGCACAGAATAATCTACTGATTTAATCAACTAATGCCCATAAATTAACCAATAAAATAAAATTAAAAATTAAAAAATCACTGTCTTTATACTCACTCACTTTACACTCACTTTATACTACTCTGAGATAATCTCGCGCTTCTGTGTCTTGAGCCTTTCTGCACACCGTACTTCAATCCCGGCAGCGGCAACATTGGATTGAGTGTCTGGGTGCAGTTATTGTTTAAACAGAAAGTTAGTCACTAAACCACGTAATCCGCAGCATCGTCTCACAGAAAACAGGATGTACAGAGACCTGCTGGATGACCTGAAAAAAAAAAAAAATTACCATAAATTTAAATGAGCCCAAACAAGCCAGCATTCTGCATTTCAATCTAGGTAAAGCAACAACACACAATAACTCAGGTAGGGATAAAAAAATTGAAAAGGCTAAACCTTTATGTTTTGTCTAGTTAAGATTGCCTGTTTGTTTTCTTGAGTTTGTTTTTGTAACGTTTATGTGAATACATCTTTTTTTTTGTGTAACTATAAGTATGTGTACTAATTATTTAATGCACCACACAACATTGCAGGCAATATGACAATCAAAAAACTTCCATTCTGTTAATACATTTTTTAAATGGTTTTGCTTTACGTATTTGGGCAAAGCCAAAAATAAATAATTTGACAAAGATGGAGAATTTACACTGGGTACGCCGGGGTACCGCATTCAGTCTCAAACACATAAATAAATACTTTTAAACGATGTTATTTACAGTTAAGGATATAATAATGGCACCAGCAATAAAAACAACTTAAATTAGACGGATGTGGTAATTGTATCAATTTAATATGCGATTAAAACAATAGTGAGAATAATCACGATTACTTTTTTAAATCGCTTGACAGCACTAATATATATATATATATATATATATATATATATATATATATATATATATATATATATATATGGTAGGCCTACATGTAATGAATATTTGTTTAATGCAGTTATTAAATTATTATAAGTGTTATTATTCTGCTTGTTCATTTTCCAACATTTTGCATAAACGTATTCTTATTAACCAGTGCACATAAAAATAATGTAATAATACTTTTGCTTTATACTTGAGGGCGTACAGTACAATGTCATTTTGTTATAAAACAAAACTTTTACTTAGTTCCCACTGACACACAACCTTTTAACAAAGTTGCTGGAATGTTTAACTCTTTGCAGTCAATTTGTTCAATGCTTGACAAGCGCATCAGGTCCAATTTATTTTCACACGCACTGTTTAAAAAAAAAAAAAAAAATATATATATATATATATATATATATATATATATATATATATATATATATATATATATATATATATATTTTTTTAGAGTAAAACTGGTTTAAAAGGCAGTACTTGGCAAAAGGACATCAGTACTGCATCTCCAGCCAAGCCCCACCCCTTGTTTGCTGTATTTTTCACATACCTCTTTATAGACGTGCATACTGATAAATCCTCTCCTGATCACTTGTTTTAAACTCCTCAATAATGCGATCCAAGTCATTATTTTATTAGTATAACATCTCACTCGGCCATTGGAAGGTTGCCTCTGCTTTTTCCGGAGAAAAAACGACTTAGAGACCTGTGCTTTTGATGACTTGAAATGGAAAATTGTAATGTCTGACCTGGTCTGACGGGACCACAGAGGGATAAATTGAGTAACAATGTTGCTACAAGGTTGTGTGTTAGCGGCATCTCAATCACAGCATGAAGCATACAAAGCTAGTGATCTAATAAGCACCGGTCTCAAATAATTGCTGTTCTACAATACATGCCGGGTCTGCTGGCAAATATAGTAAATAAACATCAGAGGCGTTTAACCCTTTGCAGTCATATATCGGACCAGGTCCGACATTACAATTTTCCCTTTCCTGCCCGTCCAAAAAGACGTAAAGCACAGGTCTCTAGTTGTTTTTTCTCTGGAAAAAGCAGAGAAAACCTTTCAATGGCCGAGTGAGACCAATAGGAGCCAAATGAAACCGAAAAAAATGGCGTTTCTCATAGCCCCATCCACTACAGAGATAACACGGACATAACAAAGGAGGTAGCTGCTTCTGCATGTAGTGCTCAAAGAATATTACAGACATTTGCAGAGCTTTTTGGAAATTTTATAGTAATACAATAATGACTTGGATCACATTATTGAGGAGTTTGGTGATAAAACGAGTGATCAGGCGAGGATTTATCAGTATGCACGTCTATAAGAGGTATGTGAAAAATACAGCGAACAAGGGGTGGGGCATGGCTGCAGATGCAGTACCGAGTGTCCTTTTGCGATTCAATGTCTTTTAAACCTGTTTTACTCTGAAACAATATATATTTTAAACAGCTCGTGTAAAATAAACAGCACTTGTGAAAATAAACTGGACCTGACGCGCCTGTCAAGCGCTGAATAAATGGACTGCAAAAGGTTAATTGAAGTTTTACGGTATATTTAAGTGATAGAGCCCGTCGATGCAGGCTCGACTGCGTGGTACACTGAAACAAGGTTGGGAGTTTGACTGGCTATTTTTGAAGGAGGGTGTTGTTTGGATCCAGCCGATGCAGAATTGTGGACCAATCGTGTCTTCGCTGTTGGTTTGCTGTTCAGTAGCTGCAAATTGAGCTTTTGTTGGAACATTTTATTTAGATAAAAATTATTTTTTGGTCTTAGAATACAACTCACAAAATGAATTTTTTATGCCTTAAATTCAACAGCCTTCATTATGGTGTCCTTTCACAGGCATGATTACCCTTGTCTCTAGACCAGCGTCAGAAAATATGTTTAAATAGCTTTTTATGTTATCAAATTAGTTGTAGATTTGAATGTTAACGGAAAAAGCCGGTATTGCGTGGATTGATTTTAAAATATAATTCACAGTGAAGCACGTCAACGTTCCAGCGGGCATCTATACAAAATAGAATCCTGCTACATCTGGAAGCTGATTGGCTATTCACAATCAATCGTTTTCTATATATATATATATATATGTATATATATATATATATAAAACTTCTGGTCTCTAATAACTGTGGGAAATGTCGTTTAAAACTTTGAAATATACCTTGCTTCTATGACTCAATCCAACATATCCCACAGTTCTTTTCAACGTCCCGCCCCTGCCTATTGGCTGAGCGCTGCAGAGCAAGCAGGGGCAGCACATTCAAATTTCAAACCACGCAGATAAACACGGAGCACTTAATCTAAATTGGTTTAAGCCATTGACTGTCTGTTGAAACGAATACTGTTTTGTTTTTAGCCGTATTTTTTTTTTCATTGGCAGACGAGCTTTGGATGCAAGTACAGTGCTGACATGTCATTTCCTAAAATTATATTAAGCAAGGTTTCAGCTAAATATATAAAGAAAAAAGGCAGCGTATATTTTAGCACTAGTACAACAAGACCATGTACGGAATTAAAATGAATGGACTAAATAATAGTACTTGTTTTGTATAGTAATTGGTTTAAAAGCAAACAACATTATCCATAAATTAATGTTCACAGAAAATAAATATAAAAAGAGAATTTCGACAAAAGCTGCTGACTGGTTGTTTCTACGTGCTTTGAAAAGGGAGTCTCGTCTTCAAGAATATCAGCATATATTTTGTATGCTTTTGAAGGCATGAATTTCCATAACAACTTTCTTGTTGAAGGCTGTCAAAAAAGGAGGAGAGGGTGGCATTCCAGTATTATAGTAAAAGAAAGAAAAACACAACTCACCACCACATTTCTAAATAGTGTGTATTTTTGTGATTTATAGTTTTCACTTTACAATGTACCGGTTTCATTCACTTCCATATTCTACAGTATAAATTCACATAATTATTCCACCAGCTACACCAGTAACAGTAATATCTTTATTATCCTTATTGTCATATTTAAATGTGTTAACTCTATTACTTTATACATGTTTAATAGTGTTAAATGTGTGTGGTATCTGAACCCAGGAAAGGGTTTATTTTAGCCTTGTTTTCCATGTGAAAATGTGGAGTAAAATGTGGGCCTTGATTGGTGAGCCAATCAATTGATTCATTATTCAATTTGGTTTCAATGATGCAGGTGTGTGCGTATAAAAGGCTGAACCTAGCCTGTATGTTGAGTCCTGTAGAGAGTCCTGGCCAAAAGCAACTAAAAGTGGGACTGTGAATTTTGTATTATTTGTTGAAATTTTAATTGTTTAATTAAAAGTGCTTAATAGAAATACTATTTCAACAGCTTCTTGATTTCCTGTTGTTTTACCTGATCTCCTTTGCTGAACCCTTACAGGTTCCTCAAAGGTTTAATCCAAAAACTTGTGATTTGGTTTAAGTGCTCAATTTCTAAGTCACTGCAGTCAAATGGAAGTATCCACACCAGCAGTGAGCGATGTTGCTTTGAGAATATTTCTGTCGCTAAAATAGAACCTGTTTGTATTTTTTTTTTCCTGTCTTGCGACTGGAATGAAACTGACCAATTAGAAGCAAGGTTAACACCCTTGACACACGTCAAACACACGCCTCAAAACAAGTTAATCATGGAAGAAAAGTTCACTTATGAGGTGCAGCAGTATCCATTATTACATGATTGCAAACTGAACGACTACAAAGACACCCAGAAGAAAGACAATGTCTGGGTGGCTTGCAGGTGGTGTATTTAGCAGTACCGAGACAGTTTCTTTCTGATTGTGCAAGTTGCATAAAAACAGGTTTATTAATAAGCAAAAATAAACCGGAGGTTACATGCAGTCTACATATCCAGCATTTAAATGAAAATGTGCACTTTTGCTGGCTATTAAAAATGACACAAAAAAGATCCTGCATTCTCACAACTTAAACATGTGAGCTAATTTTAAGCTATGGCATTTTTTTTTTGTTTTTATTTGTTGTTTTTATGATAATGTTTTGTTCACTAAATTGTTCTGTGGCACAAATCCATGACAAGAAGAAGGTCATTACATACACATAAAGTGAAGTTTTGTGGAGATTCAGCAAATAAACAAAAATATTATTGAGGTCCTGCTATTCTGTACATTGTAAAAGAAAGCCAGCATCACGTTTGTAGTCTGTGTGACACATCCCAACATTACCAAGCTCATACAGAGTTTTGAAGATTAGGAGCCATATTTATAAAGCATTTTCTGTCAAGTTCACTGGACTGTTTTAAAAGGAAAAACAAAATAAAAGTAAATAATAATACAAGGTAAGTGGCAACCTGTGCATAATAACACAGATTTTATTATTATTATTATTATTATTATTATTATTATTATTAATAATAATAATAATAATAATAATAATAATAATAATAATAATAATAATAATAATAATGAGTTGCCAGCAACTATAAGGCTTCCAAGGCACTAGTGAAGCATTAGAATATGTGTTCCATAGTAAACATGGCCCTTTCTAATGAGTAACAAGCCATTTGATTGTTAGGAAAGGTCAGAGGTCATTATTTTATAGAGCAAACTTGGGTTGCTGTAAGTGTTCCATAGTAACTACTGTTTTTGATAGAACACATTTGGGTTCCTACATGTGTTCCATTGTAACAGTGGCCCTATCAGCATTCTATAAGGAGTTAGCGACTACTTTCACTTTTGACCTCTGATGTGATAAACATGACCACCATTGACGAAAACTTTTTCTTTGAATAATCTTTAAAGGTTGACCTTCATAAACATGTACAGCAAGTTTCAAAGCTCTAGCATAAGCGGTTTTGGAGGAGAAGAGTTTTGAAAATGACCAACATTTTGCAAAAATCCAACTTGGCTGCCAAACCATGTGACCTACATGCTCCATAGGTATCTACCAACATTCCAAACGGCGAGTCTCTACCTGCAACAGATTTTATGGGCTTGTGACAGGATGACGAGTGGTGACGTCAGGCCAGATGCAGGAACAGAAAGACCAAAGGCAGTACTGCAGGCAAAAGACACTTGCGGCGTTGTTTATTTAGCATGACAAAACAATAAATAAAACATTTAAACAAACAGAAAACACTGCTCACAGAGCAAAATAAAATATTTAAACAAAACAAAGTCACGAAAACAAACAATAACAAAACCTAAGGTCAGGGTAGGCAAGGGCCTTCACTGTGCCTATGTTTGTTTTTTAGTTTCGTTTTTTTACTTGCCTCTCGCTCTCCCGTACTATTCTCTGTACACAGCCACCACGAACATGGAGAGCTGCAGGCTTTTTATGCCATGGTCAAGGGGTTTAAATAGTTAGTAATTATTCTATTACCCCTCGGCCACAATCTGTACGAGTTTAGTAATTAGTGGATGTGGCTTCCCATCCACACTACAAAACAAAAACATTTGGCTATGCCATCAAAACAATAACAACACACACTGCTTCGTCATCATACAAATAACAATAAATAAATCATAATAAACAAAACACACAGATTTCGCCGTTACTTATATAAACACTAAATAAATCATAATACACAAATACAAAATAACACAGGGGAGACCTGGTTCTAAATAAACAAACAATACATTCAAACAGCAGGGCTTTCCTACTGCTCTGCTACAGGGCTGTTAAAGATTTACCATTGCGACTGAAGGAACAATAATAATAATAATAATAATATAATAATAATAATAATAATATGTAGTGCTTAATAATAATAATAATAATAATAATAATAATAATAATAATAATAATAATAATAATAATAATAATAATGCACTTTAAAATACTTTGTTAAACAAAAGGATCAAAGAAGAAATTTGTAAGTAACACAATTCAGATTGCAGTAAGTTGTATATATAAATGTATAACAATAAACTAATTTTGTTGAAAATGTCAGTTCAACTATACTACCATTGTCAAGCTGTCTTCTGACACCAAGGGTCATTAAGATGGGAATTTTGTCATCCAAAAATGAAATATTTACCATTTAAGTTCTTTCCCCTTTAATGGAACTACCAGCAAAGCAGAAAATAAGTTATTTTTTTTCCCATGTGTATCAAATACTAGTCCCACTTGCTCAATTATAGTCATTTTACCTCCTCCATTTTTTTATGTGAGTACCACTCTATCATGTCTCATAATGTAAAACAACATACTGAAAATTAAAGTTGTATAAAGTTGCCAAATGTAGCAACTTTGCAAATAAATTCAGTCCAGATCTGTCTAAATGCTTGGTTGTAGACCATTCCAAGATTTTAAAACACCGAGCCTATAGTTATAGATGGGTGACACTAAAAGGCCTGGGCACTAGAAATAGAGACAGGGCAGAGGGCTCTCCTGTTATCTACTGTAAAGAGACTGGCACAGCTACACATCTCTATGTTATACAATGCTACACTGATAAATAGTTTTACAACGGTGTACCACAGGATGTTTATATAAGGGTAAACCAATGACAAAATACATTGCACGCCTACTCAGTGGTGTGCCATTTAAAAAAAAAAAAAACCTTGTCCAAGCAACAAAATACTAGAAAATTCTACTTGTCCTTAAAAATCTACTTGACCCCTCCCTGTCACACAAAACACCCACAAAAAAGTAGAATATAACTATAGGATTTTGGTTTTATTTAACAGTGTACGCAATCAATCAATTAATGATTAACTGGGGCGGATCTAGCCTTTTAGCTTGACGGGTTCACTAAATTCAAGATATACAAAAGGATCCCTGTGACCCCAGCTCACCTCAGTAAGTGTATAACATGCTTTAAGGAAATGTTCCTTTCAGTGCAGTTTGGAACACATTTGCTAGTAAATGTAAGTAACACACTAAGAGCACTACTGTAATAAGCAATACCTGGAGTTATTTATATAATTTTTTTATTATTATTTTATTATTATTATTATTATTATTATTATTATTATTATTATTATTATTATTTAATTAAGCTGAATTGAACTCCTGATGTACGTGTGTTTTAGTTTGTTGCATCACAGATACGAAGTCATTAACAACTGTTACTGCTGCTTTGTGGAATTCTGATTTTTCTTGACGTTCTTTCAGTTTTATAATATGTTAAATGTTTTTTTCTTTTGGTTATATGATATACTTAAAAACAGTACAACATTTTACAGCTATTTTTCCTATGATGGCTTATTGGAACACTGCTGCAGCAGGGTGATCCTGGTTTCATACCCTGGTGATTACTTTTGTCTTGAAATGCTTCTAAACTTCACGATTGACCACAAAGTGTTATAAATTACACAACGATTTTTCTAATCCGCTAATACCAGAGTGACTATGATCATTTTTTGTTGTACCTTTACCAGATTGCTGCATTTAAATGTCAGGTTCATGTATTAAAGCAGTGTCATTTATTTGCTAATTTACAAAAAAATCTAAATACTGGTAATACCTTAAATTTAAAAGATTACTCTGTGGATTGCCAGAAGCTCTCAGGCAGACATTTTTGGATTTCTTTGTAACCAATAGAAGATCAGCTTCTTCCACAGCTAGCCAATCAGAAGCGACAGGGGTGGGACATAAACACTTCCGCAATTCAGTTTTCAGAAACGTGTGGCTCTCTATAAATATACCTGGAGTGTCTTTCTAGCAACAGAACAAACACAGGAAAAATAAATAAGTAAAAACTGTTTGTCAGATGGGCAAAGTATAACAGGAAAGTTGTCCCTCACACAAATCTTGTTGTCCCGGGCGTCGGGCAATACGAATTGCACACCGCTGTCGACTATTACATTTATTTTTTACTCGATGCACTGTAAAATGTTACTCCAACACCAGTATTAACGTAGGTACAGTATAAGTTGTTAAACCTGAGGAAATTCTTACCAACATGTCATTACTGCCCCAAAGCAAGCAAATCAAGCACAAAACATGCCACCCCCCTACTAGATAGGATATCAATTTTTCTGTATTTTTCAAAATCTGAATTATCATGTTTAGGATGAACTGTGCAACTGTTCTTGAAAACCTGAGGTTCTTATTAAATAAATAAATAAATAAATTAAGCTGCACTGTGAAATAAAGTGTTTTGGTACTCGCTCACTTATGTCAGCATGTTGCTCTATTTGAGTTAAAGTGCTGAATACATTCACTTGCTGTAAAAGCTACTTAGTTTAAATTTTCTTCCCAGGGTAAATGGAAATAAATCTTTGCATGTCTCCCCTCTGTGGTGTATTGGTCTTTATGTAATGGCTGTAATACAAAAGTTGACTTATGGTCTGCTTCTCTGTAAATCTAGACAAACTGTGACAATGTCAGTCTCAAGATTTTAATTACTGAAGCATACTTATAAATGTTATGGTTGAGTATTTTTAAGTTTTGGAAATATAAATGTAATACACAGCACCGACACAAACTATGGAAACACCAAATGACTGTGGGGATTGTATTGCCGATTTTTATTCTCACTCAGACTCCTCACTTACTAAATGTCTTGGTGTCCCTGAACAGATAATCGTCTCATCTTTAAAAAATAGGCAAAAACCAAAAAATAAGTACCACTGACAGACAGATCACTGAAATATTTTGCATATTTTTAAAGATGATCTGTTTAAGGATATCAAGATATTTAGTGAGCAAGTAGTCTGAGTGAGGTTGTCCAGCAACAAACCGCCCTTCCCCGTTTTCTTACTGTTTTCATAGAAAAAGGAGAGCATGTGAAATGAAATGCTCATTAAGATCTTTTGTATATTTTTAGAGGATATGCGAATCTTATTAGAGTACAGAGGTATTTTGTAAGTAAGGGTTCTGATTGGGGAAACATGGGCAATGAGATTTGTAATATCTGTTGGAACTGTATGTTATAAATAAGCCTTCAGGACCTAAATATAATTGCACCCAAATGACAGTAAAATAATATAATATACTAGTGTAATTTTAATGCACATTTTATTGTATTTTTCAGTACAAGTACACTGAAAATATTTCATTAGTTATCTTAGGGATTTACTTGATCAACCTATACCCTGCCGGGATAAGGCACAGTTGGATTTTTTGGGGGAGAATTTTACATTGTGGATTGGAAATGCCCTGGATTTCATCAACCGCCTATCCCTGGTTATCCCATTACTACCACTACAAAAAGTGGCTGGTACAATCCAGTTGGATTCCCTGTGTGAGTTTTAGTTGTCTCACTATTAGAACCTAGTTCCCTATAACGGTGACCTTGAGCCAGGGGTCAGTGGGTTCTGATGTCATCATCTCTTTATCCCTGATATCCAAAACGATCCACAGCGACTTCTTCAATTTCAGGTCAGGGGAGATGTGAATGACAGCATTGCAATAAAATCATACATTCAGGCTGTTCTAAATAACAGCTTTTTTTAAAGAGGTTGCTAACTTCTTATGCAAAGTATCCCTGGATTTGGTAAAATGCAATGGAATAATTAAATGGAATAAACAATTTAAAACAAATGGTTCTTTATCTAACTAAGAAACAGGTTCATACTTTTTTTTTTTTTGATGAATCTAAACCACTGCCGGAAGGCAAAAGACATAGGTTCTTGTCCATATTTTTCTGTGTATGTCTTTGCTGTTTTAAATATACGTATATCTATAATAAAAATAAAAAAAAAAACCTCCAATTTGTACATCAGTATGTTGCATATCACACTTCTATATTTTTTATACCTAGAGCAGTGGTTCTCAAACTTGTTGGACCATGCCCCTCTTCCTCTTGTCTCTGGTAATCATTTCAAATTGGTTAATAGACTAGCAAGCACTGGCAAAATCAGCACAGTTTTATATGGTGCAAAACGTTTTAACATTTTGTTTTTTTTCTGGACTTTGCGATACCTGCATGATGTCTGCATTAATAGTCGTATATGCAACGTATCAACAATAACAAGGATATATTTTGTTACAGACTTAGAAACAAGTCAGTCACAAACAATTTTGGCTGTGACTTAACCCTTTGCTGCCTATGGTGATGACTATATTTGGTCATAAATATGAACACTTTGTGTTTAAGTGCTTGTAGTTTTGGAACCTTAAATCAGAAATTAAAACCCAATACACCTGCAGAAGGGCATTAAGTAGATATTTCCAGTGATGTAATTTATTTTGTTGTGGGGTAAATTTTCTTTTTTCATATGAGCTACACCTCCCAAAAAATTATCAAAATAATAAATAACATTTTTAGGAATTGCCAATTTCAGCCTCTTTCCAAGTACTGTATAAATAAAAAAACTGAGCTGCAATATTTTCCATCTGAAATCAGAATTTAAAAAGTTGCAGAGCTAGATAAGCTTTTACAATGTACAGTACTTTATAAATAAATCAACCTCCGAAATGGCAAATGTAAAATAATAAATAATTTAAATAATTGCCAATTTCAACCTCTTTCCAAGTTTTATAGAAAAAATCAAAACAAAACAAAAAACTTTGGGTATATTGTAGCTTTACAATTTTCAAGGATTTCAAATCTGATCAATAGATAAGGTTTTACAATGCATAGTGTTTTACAAAAATCAACCTCTGAAATAACCAGGGGTAAGACTTGCCAAAAACTGAGATTGGCAACATTATTGCCCTGTTTGAGATACAATTATATTTCAGTATAAAAATAAAGAAACAACACAAATATATATATATATATATATATATATATATATATATATATATATATATATATATATATATATATATAATTGCAAAAAAAGCACATTACAAATAAAACTATTAAGAATTTTATTTAGGAGGGAGGGAGACAAAAAAAACTTCCATATTGTGCTGTATTTAAAAAAAAAAAAAAAATATTGCAGAACATTAATATTTTATAACGTTTTATACAAGATAATGATCAGTAAACTACTTACAGTAAATTGTCATTACAGAAAACATGCAGTAAGAAAACTGTAAACTGTTAGGCAGCATGCAATTAGAAAACAAGACAGCATGCTATAAGAACAGTGAATGAACAGTGAGGCAGCATGCAATCAGAAAACAAGACATCATGCTATAAGAACAGTGAGGCAGCATGCTATAAGAACAGTGAATGAACAGTGAGGCAGCATGCAATCAGAAAACAAGACAACATGCTATAAGAACAGTGAATGAACAGTGAGGCAACATGCAATCAGAAAACAAGACATCATGCTATAAGAACAGTGAATGAACAGTGAGGCGACATGCAATCAGAAAACAAGACATCATGCTATAAGAACAGTGAATGAACAGTGAGGCAACATGCAATTAGAACAATAAGGCAACATGCAACATGATGAAATTAGAACAATGAGGCAACATGCAAAATGATGAAACTGCACAACAAGCACTCCGTTCACGTATGGAGATCTACCTTTCTTTTTTTTTTTGTTTTAACTAAAAGCATCACCTTCGGGGGTGTGCCAAATCTGAAAATCCTCCTGCAGCAGCTCTTCATCAAGGAGGTCCTCCTCCATGGTGTCCATGCCCTCGTGGTCCTCCATGAGGAGGATCTCCATCTCTTCCTCAGTCAGGGCCCTCCTTCTCTTCAGTGACTGAACCAGATGCTAGAACTGATTGTCTCCATCCATTTTCTGGCTTACACACACCCACATAAAACATTTAAATAAATAAATAAATAAATAATAATTCTCCATCCTTTTTCACACACAGAAAAAATAAACTAATAATAATAATAATAATAATAATAATAAATAATAATAATAATAATAATAATGACTGTTCTTTACAGACACACACAAATAAAAGTAAACTAATAATCAAATACATTACATGGCTAAATAATAATAATAATGACTACAGCTAAATAAAGTATCTGTTCACACACACACACACACACACACACACACACACACACACACAATCATTTGATGATTTTTTAAAATACTGGCGACCGATTTTTATTTTAATAATAATAATAATAATAATAATAATAATAATAATAATAATAATAATAATAATAATAATAATGACTACAGCTAAATAATACGTATGTTCTTACACACACACACACAGAGTAAACTAATAATAAAACACATGGAATAATAATAATAATAATAATAATAATAATAATAATAATAATAATAATAATAATATAATAATTACAGCTAAATAACGACTGTTCTTTACACACACACACACACACACACACACACACACACACACACACACACACACACACACACACACACACACACACAGCTAAATAATACTAATAATGACTACAGCTAAATCATGTATTTGTTCTTTACATAGGCTACATACACAAAGTAAAAATAAAAACTAAACCAATAATAAAAATAAAAAAAACAACAATCAAATCATTATTCCTCATTCTTTTACATATGTTAATGTTTTCTCAGCTTTTTCTGGAGAAAAAACGACTAGAGACCTGTGCTTGACATCTTTTTGATAACGTTGGATAGGGTCCGACATTGGACCGGAAAGGGAAAATTGTGATGTCGAAGCTGGGTTAACAAAGGGTTAACAAAGTTGCTGGAATGCTTAAATTGAGTTTAGTGCTACAAGGTTGTGTGTTAGCAGCTTCTCAATGACTGCATTTGAAGCTAGTGATCTAATATAAACGATCTAGTGATCTAATATAAACAATCTAGTGATCTATTATAATTGCTGGTCTCCAATATGTGCCGGGTCTGCTGGCAAATATTGTAACTAAACGCCAGAGGTGCTTACTTGAAGTTTTACGGTATGTTTTATATTTTTATATATACTGTAGCTAGAGAACCACTGACACAATTGTGGTAAAACTTGGTAAGGACATTCTTTAGCAAAAGTTAAGTGTGAATATATGTAGTGCAGATTATCTCCTTGTTTATGAAGTGTATTTTATTAATTAGTAATTGTGGTAAGCTTTTGGGTTGAAATGTTTCTATGTGACTCACTGAGGACATGGAAAAAAAAAGTGGTACGTCGAGTTCGTAACATAATTTATGTAGTGATCTTGACATAACACATTTCTACTTTTTCCCACTGTCCTTAATGAGCCATTGTAGTGGTTCCTATTCTTTTTAAGGCTTAATAAATATCCACTCTTTATTTTATTTTATTTGTAGTATTCGGATATCCTTATATATATATAATATATATATAATATATATATATATATATATATATATATTTTTTATTTATTTAACAATTATAAGCAACTGTATATGGATAAAGGACTCCGATGCTTTTCTCTTTTATTGGTTGTTTCTGTCTCTTTAACCATTTGTGATGTTTATGCTGTATGATTATTTATTATGAGCAATACTGCAAGTAGCACTGGTAATTTAAAACACTCAGTATACTATTTATGGCATAATGTAATGGATATAGATTCCTAGGATTTTAAGTGAAGAACTGAATCTAATTAAATCAATAAGTACAGGGTGCATCAAGTGTATGAGGAGATAAGTACAGGTTCCAGAGTGGATACAATCTGAAAAAAGTCAAGGATGTTTAACTACCAAGGGAGACTTACATCCAACTACTTTTTGTGTCCTGCAGTTATAGCTGTTATTGTAAGTGCTTTGGTCTTTCCTTGTCTAAAAGTCCTGGGGCCGGTTGCATAAAACACCTTGGGCTGCATTCTCAAAGCTATTTACTCCAAATTGTCAAGGTAAAAACACCAAACAAGAAACAACTTTTGACTACTCCCAACCCCTTAAATGAAGCTTCTGATTTGTTTATTGGTGGCTTGATAACTTTATTGGGAGCATTTTTGCTTCCTGAAAACATTGTTGGAATGACGATTTGGAGTAAATATATCTTGGAATCTTACCCCTTAAGTATTACATTTAAGTAAAATATATTTTTACTTTGCATAAGATATGTACTTCAGTGTGTGAAGTTGCTTCCTGGAAGATCCTTAACCCTTTGCGGTCCTATGTCGGACCATGTCTGACATTTTCCCTTTCCAATCTGATGTTGGACCCTGTCTGATATCATCAAAAAGACGTAAAGCACAGGTAAACGTAAAGACGTAATGCTCTGGAAAAAGCTTATCGTAACAAACATAATGTTTGTGTTTAGAGGGGAATTCAGTTAAGTTGCTCAGATTCTTCTGCGAGATGCCTGAGGCATATCAACCATACTGAAATAGAGACTAAAATACTGTAGAAATGTTATTAATGTGTTTTTGTATGTGTACTATCATACAGCACACAGTTCTTTCACTCTGAAAGCTCAACAGTGTCATCAGGTTTCTACTTTAAAAAATTGGACCTTGAGGATATCTTATTATGGCTGAATAAACTACACCCTTGAACGTTATCATTGTGCAAAATGAGCGCCACTGAGTTCCCTGACAAACTGGTCTTCCTTTGCTATAAGCACACTTTTAGTCTTTACTGCACTGCAATGATGTCTCATGGGTCCGCAAATCCAGCCATAACAAGCCAGCACAGCAGGGAACCCTTAAATCTGAACTCGGAGAACCAGTGTAAAATCGTAAGAATAAAATTGTTACAGCGTGAAATAAAATGAGAAACATTGGCCAAGGTGTTAAAGTAAGGAAAACACAACCCCACAGCAACTGTAACTGAGAAATGGCTTTAGCTTATGTCCCTTTTATATTTACATTAAAAAGACAGCATTCTAACTTGCAATTTCATTTGTAGATATTGTGTTGCCACAGTAATTCCAGTTCTGTACGGTCATTCAACACCAGGTTCAATGGCTAAATATGAACCAACCTCTTTCGAGGAGGGTGCATTAGTTGGACCTGTCTTCTTAATTTACATTTGTGGTTGTCCAATAAGGATAATTCTTGGCTGGTCAAGTTCTATTGATGTTTTGCTTTTCTGGAATTAGCTTTTCTGAAAATTCAGGATATTACTGTATTTGCTTGAGTAAAAGTTAACCTTGTATAAAATCGCCCCCCCCCCCCCCCATTGTGAGAGCAAGATTCCGGTATAATTTTTTTTTTAATTTTATTAGCACTTCTACCTAGACCCGCCAGACACATATTACAATACAATACATTTTTTGTTGTTGTTTTGTTTAGCCTTGTGACGGGGTGCTCCCTGTCCCTGTGCTTGTTTTGTATTATTTTGTATTACTATTATTTAAAATGCAGGGTGGGTGTTGTTATTTGTATTTTTGCACTTTATTTGTGAGACTGCGTGACTGTCGGCTAGTAATTATTTAATTAGCTGACAGTCACGCGGATCCCTCGGCCATAATATAAAAGACCTACAGCTTTGGCTGCAGGGGAGGCGTGTGTACAGAGGGAACGAAGCATGAGCTGTGAAAACTATAACTACAGGATATAACAATTGCTACGTATGCTGGTTTTGCAAGCAGCATAGTGCTTGTTGCAATTTGTGTTCCGTGTTTGTTTATTTTGGCCTATGTGCCATTTAGTTTGAGTGTTCTGGTTTGTGTTTAAATCTTTTATTTGTAAATTAAGTTCACGCATCAGCGCTTTCATTATCCCAGTCTGTTGTCTGTGTCCACTTCTGGGTCTGACATCATCATCCAAGCCATCATGCCACAAGCATACGATAGTATTATTTTAGTATACAAGCTCCACCCCCACTTCCTTCTTAGCCCACACGGAAGTATGTATTTCAATGGAAACCTGGGATTCTTTTTTTTATATCTATATATAGATAATGTCACTGAATCATTTTTGCCAAATCTTGAGATGTTTGCATTTTGATTTGAAAGAAATTAGAAGCATTTGTTCTGGCTACGAGGGCAACAAGAATTTGCCCATAACAATTGATGTGCCACTGTTTCCCACAGAAGCACTATGCTTCAGGGTCGCTCAGTAGAAAAGGTAATGTTGTTGTTGTTGTTGTTGTTATTATTATTATTATTATTATTATTATTATTATTATTATTATTATTACTATAGTGTTCATGCTGCCTGCCGCCAGTCATCGCAATCAGTAACTATAGGATCTTACTATAAATTATAGGTAGGTTCATATGTTTGTTCATATGTTTAAAAAAAAAAACCCAGAAACATTTACAGTGATAGTTCTATGCAGTCTCATATTGGTCCAATAGAGATGCTTGGTTCAGAGACAGCTGAAACAGTAGTATAGCTTCTCATGTTAATCTTATCAATGTTCTTGCTAACAAGGCTGAATTCTATTTGTATTTAATATGACACACTACATTCATAAAAACAGTTTTTGTTGACCATGAGTTCTTACTGTCAAGGGTGCACTGTTGGTTGAAGATACAAACTTGAAAACTAAATTGAATGCTGGGCAAGAATACAAAATATGCTCTCTAAGGAGTTGGAGCATTTTATTGACACTAAAGTGATGCTTTTGTCCCTGGCCTGTGGGAATGAAATGCAGATGTTGCTGTAGATGTTTGAAGGCTCCAGTCACACAGACCTATTTTCATCCCTACTTTCTTATTTATTAATGTAGTTATTCCAGCCCATATCTACAGTGCATCAACAAGTCCCAATAGTTTTTGTGTGTCTAGGAAAAATACAGGATGACTAATGACTTTTATCCAAACTTATAAGTGATACGTTTCTTTTGATGCTCAGATATAAGTGATATGTTTCTTTTACTGCTCAAATGTAAGTGAGTGTAAGTTTATTTTATATATATATATATATATATATATATATATATATATATATATATATATATATATATATATATAATAATTCTTCTGGTTCTGACTGACACCACGGCTTCAACAGCTCATATCCGATTAACCATTTCAAAATCTAATGGTACCCTTCACTTTGACCTGTGACCTAATATTGACATCATATTGTGGTTTCCAGATGACAAAGATCAGACACTTAAGATTTTTGACTCATATTGGGTACACAACGGTATTCCATGGTTCTCTACATCAATTTAGATCGATCTGTGCCGCATAAGAAAATGAACGCTTTTTAGAATTAATTGTACAAAACTGCTGCAGCTATACTGTCCAGGTCTCATCTTGGAGCATTTAAGGTACTGAGTTCCTATTTGCATAGAGTGTTCAATTGTGTTCAGTTTTATTACAAGCAGGTTCTATAATATATTTCTATTTAGTCACTTTTGTAGACCAACAATACAAAGAAATGCTGTACCATGTAACATATTTAAAATGTTTACAGATGTTTTAGTGGTTCTGGGTGCAGTTCTGTCTAAATGCCCCCCTTTTAAATACCTGGTTTTAGGCTTACTTAAGAGCACTAACTTATTTCAACTGCAACGTAAACCAAACCAAAAATAAATGGCCTCTAAATTTGGGCTTCAAAATTAACACCTACATTCTATCATCTTTAGACTCTGAATTAGGTGTTTAAAAAAAAAAAAACATGTTATACAGTACAGCATTTCTTTGTATTGTAGGTCTACAAAAGTGACTAAATAAAAAGTGAGTGTGCTGATGAAAATACAACCGAAAATGAAACTCTGACAACACCAAGGGGGATGTCAGAGGAAGAATTTTGAGCTGTGTCACCTTAGTGACCAGGACGCTCTGCCTGAAACAGACACTGATGATGTAAACATGCGTGCTGCGCTTGTAACACTGCGATGTGCTATGGAGCAGCATTCGGATATAGAGCCGAATTGGGATTTTTTTTTTTTAAACACTGAAAGTTTGCCATCCATACTTGTAGAAAAAGATTGTCCAGGTGCACATTAAATTGTACTTCACTGGAAACAATTTGCAGTAATGTAGCCTCCCTGTTCTGTACATTTCTGCACTTGCATTACTTTTTTGCACTTACTTTTTATTACATTCATAGGTTTTAATACATCTTTTTTATTAGTGTAATGAGTGTCTTAATAAAGATTTAGCAGCATACAGGTTTGTTTGTTTTGATTACTGTTCTGGTGATTGGGGGACATTTTGAATGTCAGGTTATTGTGTGGGAGTTTGTTCCATCCATCGCTTATTGTGAGTGAATCATGTTAAGACAAACGCGCCCGTTTTAAGTGGTGGTGACTGTATCTCTAAATGTACAGAATGTTTTTTTGTGTTTGTTTTTAATTTAGTAGTCAACAATTAATTTTTACCCTGTTTTTCTCCCAATTTGAAATGCCCAATTCTATTTAGGCTCAGCCCACGGCTACCACCCCTGCACTAACTCGGAAGCAGCGAAGGCAAACACACACTGTCCTCCAAAGCTTGTGCAGTCAGCCGACTACTTCTTTTCACTCTGCAGGCTCGCCATGCAGCCAGCCCAGAGCTACAGCGTTGGAGGACAACGGAGCTCTAGGCAGCTTACAGGCAAGCCTGCAGGCCCCCGGCCAGTCTACAGGGGTCGCTGGTGCACAGTGAGCCGAGGACACCCTGGCCAACCCAAGCCCACCCCCACCCCTCGGGCAGCGCTCGCCCAATTGTGCCCACACCCTGGGAGCTCCCGTCCACAGTTGGTTTTAACTTTGGCTGTTGATGTTACTGCAACATACGGAATGAATGGGAGACAACAGGGGAGGAAGAACAGCTTTAGAGTGAGCTGAAGACAGAAGATTGCAAATGTACATTTTTGTTGAAAACCAGTTCTTTGGATGGAGGAATGTGTAGTTGGAAAGGCTGAGCTGAGGTAGCCAGACATCTGAATTCCGCAATCTGTAAACTAGAAAAAGCGTCACTAGTGTTATTAGAGATACCTGAAAGGTGTTGGGCTTTCAAAATAAATTACAGTAGATTGATTATTACAAAAGATTAAAATAGATTTTTTCTGCCAAAATAGGCCCCAAAGATAGGCTAAAATGACAATAGGGAATACTTCAAGTAAGGATGTGATTTAAGATGAGGAAGAAGATTCTTGATTTCTGGAGACCAGATATCTGAGAAGCCGACAAGAGAGACCTAAGTTCTAGGAGTGCTTCAGCTGGAGGGGCTGTTATTTAGATGAAAGAGGGCAGATGGAATGTGAATAAACACTGTCACAGAAACTGCACATATGTAAAAAACAACATCCTTTGGAAATGCAGAACGAGGAATTGAAATTATTGCACAGCTGACTGCTGCCGGAATATCTGAAGGGGGTTTGTGATAGAAAGACAATGACTCTTAGTGGTAAATCTCCCTCCCGACCTGTGAGGGCGCTAAGTAATGGGAACAGAGTATTCTGGACTGCTTGGCATGACACTTCATTCCTAGGGTTAAAAGGAAGTGGGTCATTTAAAAAAGGGGCGGAGCTTCAATACATTAACTCATCTACCCGGAAGACCTGTGTTTTGTGTATCCGTATCATGAGTGTTTGTTTTTGTCTAATTGTTGCTTGTTATTATTAGACAGCTGACACGTTCCGGAGCTGTCACCAGAGAACAGCACTGCACTTGTATCACAAATAACTGTATTTGCACCAATAGCACTAATTCATGCACTAACGGACTTGTGTATGTGTTTTGTGTTTCGTGTGGCTGTACAATAAACGGGACTATTATTCGGGACCAACCCAGGGATTACAAAATAAGCAATACAGGCTGCTGTATTACTTACCATCATTACTGTTTACTGTTTGTTTTGCCGCCAGGCACTGGACATACAAACCCATTAAACAACTTTGCACCTGGATTATATTGTCTGTCTGTTCATTGATCACTTGCACCTGCACACTGTTAACCACTTTGCCACAGTCTTCCATTAAAATATTTGCTTGTTGAAAAAGCAGGCAGAATTGAAGAATGAATAGGAGAAACTGCAGATGCACTATTCCTAAAAAAGGAGTGTTGTCAAGAGCAGCAGAAGAATAATTTGAGGCTGATGAGGAGACTGAAGAGAAGGCTGCTTTTGGAGACACAGAGGTAGAATGGGTTGTGGAAGCACAAACTCTGCAAGCATTAACGCGGAAATCACTGAAGATTCTATTAAAGAGCACATGATCAGGTTGAGACCAGTCAATCAGTGTATTGTCCACTGCTAACCGAGATGCTGCTTTGGCTGAAAAAGCTTTATGATGCTTTTAAAAATGGGACCGAGAGATCAAAAATGTTCTTGTTGTCGGTGAGCATAAACTTCACAAAGGACAGAGCGAAAAACAGAAAATGCAAGCACAAATTCACCAAGAGTGAGTTCTTTACACAGCCGGCGATACTGTGATTTTAGAGCAATAAACAGATCCCCACAGTCAACAGTCAAAAATTCTGAGGTTGCAATAAGACTAGACCAAATTAACATCTTTACCCTCAATAATATTATGTCTCAGGCAAGAGAATGGTGATGCACAACAGACTAGTTTGGATCTCTGCTTAAACACTCGAAGAGGAAAGACAGGCTCGGCTGATATGGATTTGCAATATGAAACAAATAAAGCAGCCTGATCACTTCCTGCTTCAATGGGCAGACCTTTTTTGAAAAGAACTTTCCGAGTTTGTCAATGGGCCAGTCTTTGTAAAACGTCTAATGCGTTTTGAGTGGCAAAGAAGAAAGGCATCGGGCACAGCTGTATAAGCAGAGATTGAAGCAGCAGCATTGTCAAATTGAGGAGTAGCAGGAAGGGCGGATTCTTTGAAAGTTTTTCTGGTGGATTATTTGTTGAAGGAAGACAGCCAGAAGGAGAGAGAAATTCTTCATCTGACTCAGATGAAAACAAAAGCTACCTCGTGTGAGTAGTCATTTTTAAAACAATTGAAAACAAGTCTGCTTTTTTTAAAGATTGGGTATACAACTCTTCATTGTAACTACAAACTGAAAAGCAAGATGAGAATTAGGAAGATTGCTATGGTTTAAATATGGTGACTGACAGGTAATTAAAGGTTGACTGACAGATATTTTAGCAGGATGACACACACCAAGGTTCTATGAAATTATTTAGAGATATCTCTAAATGAACAGGAAGTAATTTCAGGATATTCTAAATTTAATTTCAGATATCTGAACATTATTTAAATTATTTAAAGATAGCTCTAAATGTATTTTAGATATCTTAAAATAATGTAGAGATTTATTTAAATATTTGAAGATATCTGGAAGTTATTTAGAGATATCTTAAAATGACTGAGATATCTCTAAATGAACAATGAGTTATTTAAGATATCTCTTAATGAAAGTTTGGCATACTATGCTAGCAAAACATTATTTAAAAATATCTGTAAATCAATTTGATTGGTTTATTCTATTGTGTATTCTAATTTCCACGAGTGTAAACAAACGGCGAAACATGTCCAGCATCTTCTAGAGGTGTCAAGACAACCCACACAAAACCAGCTATATCCCCGCCAATGTTCCCTTCCTCAAAGGTTACAAGCAGTGAAGTATTTGGCTGATTTAAAGGAAATAGAGGAATCAATACTGGCTACCTACAAGGCAACTGTATTTTTCACTCTTAGACTGGAATAATGACAATGCTGAAATAAGCCTCAAAGTGAATAATAATTAGTGCACTGGCCACATCCTCGGGAAAGGAAAGGGAGTAAGTATTTAGGGATAATGTAGGATTCAAATTAAAACATAATCAAATTGATGATATGTGAGTGCTGTTGTCACAATATGTCAAGCTAAATGATCATTTAGAAATATCTCAAAGTGCATGTTAAGATATCCTGAAATATTTAGCAGTGTTCTGTAAGATGGAGTCGACCACAGAACACAATATGTACACAAATATGTATTACTTGTCATGACGTACGTGCAGCAACATATGAAATCAGCAGAATGAGTAAAAAAGGAGGCTGTGGTCCAGTGGTTAAAGAAAAAGGCTTGTAACTACAAGGTCCCCTGTTCAAATCCTGGCACAACCACTGATTCATTGTGTGACACGGAGCAAGTCACTTGTCCTCCTGGTGCCCCATCTTCTGGGTGAGATGTTGTAAGTGGCAGATGATGTATCATTCACACACCCTAGTCTTTCTGTAAGTTGTCTTAGATAAAGGCATCTGTTAAATACCCAATA
This sequence comes from Polyodon spathula, assembly GCF_017654505.1. Lineage (NCBI taxonomy): Eukaryota > Metazoa > Chordata > Actinopteri > Acipenseriformes > Polyodontidae > Polyodon > Polyodon spathula. The sequence continues at coordinate 71,106,165 of NC_054537.1, forward strand.
ATAATTACAATTACTTAAATAATAAGATAAATATAGTAATTTCTAGTAGTAACTGATAAGGAATTTAAATAACCCTATTAATATACACAAGAAAAAAAACAATTTACTTAAAATAATCATTAAAACTAAAACGACTACTAAGTGGGGTTTTTTTTTCCTTAGCTTTTAAACACAAATATTTACCCAAACATTACTTTTACTTAAAGAAAATACATTGTGGAAATGGCATGTCAAGGAATAATCAGGTACTTGCAGAATGGACAACTTTTTTTTACAGTTTTTGAGAAATTGTATTTATTAATTTAAGAACATACAAGTATTTTTTTAATGTACTTTTAGTGCACTTTTTAAAAGAAAAGTTTGAAATTCTGAAAGGTATGATTGTAATAGGAGTGAACACGTTCTTGCTCAGACTAGTTACCATAAAGCTTATGGGGGTTTGAAACTTCGGTTCTACACCTACCATTTAAGACACTTAAGACTTTGATAACTGAAGTTGACACGCACGTGTGCTGAAGGCTTCAATTAGTTTAGTCTTGTTACTTAAATAGTCAGTCAGGCAGATCTAGCTTTGTGTAGATTTATAGCATAATAGAGCAAAATATAATCTAGTTACTTTGATAAATTATAAACAATGCTGTTTTGTATAATAAGGGTTTCTTGTTTTAGGTTTAAACTGATAGAAGCAAAGAATTAAACAACAAAATACGACTACTTTTTTGTGTTCACTTACCCCATTCATAGTGCAGTTTACTGTATTTGAAACAGAAGTCCATTATTATTGTTATTATTGCACTTTTCCATTGTAGAAACGTAGGTTTGCAGCTTATCTGGATTTAGTACATTTTAGAGGCCATTCAGGCAGCACACTGGCTTAACTGCAAAATTAAACTAATCATCAGTAAATAATACATATTGGCATACTTTTTGTAAAATATTTGGGTTGAGTTTTCTATAGATTTTCCTACATTTTACTGTAGGCAATTCAGGAGAGGGGAGGAGGCGAGGCTGTGGAGTGGAATTCCCTGGTGTCCTTAGTCCCTGGTGGAAACCTTCCCTCTACCTGCTGCTCATCCACTGAGACAGTGTTATCATCTGTACCAGAAGGGAAATGGACTCACACATCTTCAAAATCAAGAACTATAGTTTTCAGAAAAAGATTTTGCAGGCATAATACCAATGAAGCGTTTAGTGAAAACCAAACAATTACACAGGTCCATAATACACAAAACAGTGCAGTACAATCACATTCAAACACTGACCAGATTACAAATGTATCACATGTTGATAGTGGCGCTTCTTTGAGCAGGCTTTGCAGCTGAGGAGGTCGGGGCAGACGAGGTGGGCAGGGAGTGGAGAGGGAGAGGGAGAGGGGTAGGGCAGGTGTAGTCCAGAGGCAAGTTGAGGTGGAGGATGATCCAAGAAGTATGGGGCGTGCTGTACTTCAGCAAGCTCTTCCTGCGTTCAAGAGACAAATGCTCGAATTATCTGAAAAAGAGCACATTTAAAAAAGTAAATTACCTCAAAATCAGGAACAAGAGACCAACAGTTACATAACATGAAGATGCAACTGATAAAACTAAAGCAGAAAGCTTACAAATCAAAGCATACACAACATAACTGTAGTTGCCTAACATCTTTGTATCTATGAAATTACAAGAACAATGATGCACACTTATAAAAGCGGCAGCATAATATCCAATGCAGTCAACTAAAGACACTATCCACCTCCATAATTTCAATTTAGCGACCTTAGAATGACTAATTCAAGGGTATCGTTATCAGGTTTTATTTAATTATATTTTATGCCTTATTAACAATTGAAAACTCTGCTAAAAGTTAGGAAAATGTTCTGTATTCTATATATTTGATATCGGTTTTATTAATGTTTTTCTTTTAAAAAATGTGACTTTAATGAAGTTTCTAATTTTAACTTGAGTTAGTACGGTAACTCTACCTAAATCGTGATTTCTCAGATTTCGCATTAATCGAGAAACTGAGGGGTCACCGCGAAATTCACCCCTTTTAGGGGCCAATGCATACCGGACAAGTACAGAGAAAAATAAAAAAAGAAACCTTCTTTAAATGAACTGCTGCACAATGCAAGCGACGCAAACTACACATCTTCCTTCTGTAGATTCGCCGTCTTGTGTGCATAAAAATAAATAATGTCCTTAGACAAATAATATTTACAAAAAAATACTTCAAACCGGTTAATGTTCTTGTTTACTGTTCAAATGACAATGATGTTTTAATCAGTCTATACTGTACTGGCCTTTCTGTGACCTGTAGTGTACAGTAGGGGGTGGGATAAAGTCAATGCTGCATTGTTTTGATTTAATAACATAAAGTATTGGATGGGACAAATAACATGACATTCAAACGTGCTGCATATATTGCCATTATTAAAGTATGCCAGATGCCCTTGGGTAAGTGAGTTTTGGGACTGTTTCTAATTAATTTCCATATCTGTATAACTTGGCAAAGCTTGGCTTTACACTGCCAACCAATTCAGTGGATGCAGGCGTGCAGTCTCAATGCATGGTCAGGTCCACACCAGACAGAGTCGGCAGCAACTGCAGGGGGATGCTGCATGCTTGCCTTTAAAAAATGACAGCACTCTGTTTTAGTAAGGAAGCAAATACCACTATTTTTAAGCTTTTATGGTGCTCTCAAATAGTGCCTACTTAGGTTTATTTAATGTTTAAACAGGTCCGCGAAATGTCTGTGAAATCCTAATTTTATTCCATAACCTGCCCGCTAAGACCCCTAAACATATGGAGTTCATTTAAATTGGGAACATTTTTTATACGCACCTGGGAACTATCTGAAAGTTCTTGGTTAGTTGCAATTGGTGCTAACTTGTATACTAGTTTAGTATAGTCCTGAAGTACAAACCACAGGATCATCTTCAGCTTTTTGTTTGCTGCAATTGACCAATTAACCCAAGGCTTCTCAAACTCAGTCCTGGGGACCCCCTGTGTCTGCTGGTTTTTATTCAAACCAAGCTCTCAATTACTTATCTAGACCCTTAACTGAACTAATAATTTGCTTACTTATACCTTTATATTACCTTTATCATATTACGGCTAACTTTAAATCTGAAACTGTTTAAGAGCTGAAAACAAGTAAAAAGGTCTAATTAAGCTAATGATCCATTTAATTAAGTTCCTAGTTAAGTAATGTAGAGCTTGTTTGCAATGAAAACCAGTAGACACAAGGGATCCCCAGGACAGACTTTGAGAAGCCCTGCATTAACCAATAAAAAGGGCCAAAATAAATGATCTATACAAAAACTCACAGACACAGTAACACGGACCAACTGCTGGTAATGCCACCCTCCACTTATTATCACCACATTGAAGTGTCCTGCCCAGGCTATGGCGTAATGGCAGTCAATAGGGAAACTTCCTGATAATGTTTATTTATTATCACACTCTGGTTAATATCAATAGCAATTATGAGTCACCCAAGTAATTTCCAACCACTTAATATCACTTTGGGAAATAAAAGCATTAGATTCAATGTTGTACATGTACAGTAAGTAAGTTGCCGTACAGTGTTCCAAAGATAAAGTATAACAACACAATATAGCATACATAACAATATATATATATATATAACTTTCTTATGTTTTCAATTACTACAGTGTGTTCAAATGCATAAATGTTATTAATGAACACTATGTTATTAATGAACACTATTCTAATCAATGCATTACCTAACTCTTTGTTTACCAATATTACATGTTAGTTGTGTCCAAACTTCCTCTGTGTTTTAATTCTTATGTTGCTAGGTTATTGGTGAACTCCTGTTTTAGTCAACTACCCCAATTGTCACATTTTTTGTTCAATCCCTTTTGAAGTGGTAATAAACGTGTTTGCTTGTATTATATAACCCCTGTGTGTATTTTGTGCTGTTGCTAACACTTCACAGGAAACCCCTACAGAGAACATTGGTTTATAACGGCAACCCTTTTAAAATGTAAACTGTAAAAACAGTACATTGCTTGCGTTATTTTGTACTGGAAAAATATTCCGTAATCTCTGGTTTGATAATGTCTAGGTCAACAGTTTTGACTGAGATCAAAAGTACTAGGAAGGATTATACAGGGGGAGACCTTGGGGGAGGGTGTTAATACTGTATGAGACTGAATTTCAAAGTTCAGCAGCAGGTCACAGAAAGTGGAGGCTGCACTGTTGCAGAGACAGCGCTGTACTTGCCCTTGTGAGCACTCTGATTTGTAATGAAGCATGCTACTGTTCTGCACAGTAAAGCGCTCAAAGATAGGGAAGTGCCTCTGTTTCTATGTAGCTGTTTCATTTGATAAACAGTGGTGTATAGTTTATAGTATAGTTTTGTGACAAGCCAGTAACAACTATAAATGGTTATAAGTTTTGAGGGAGTTCATTTTGTCTGTCACTGTTATTAGACAGGATAAACGAGCTAACAGCAGACTATGTGACATATTGCAGCCTTTTAGTAGAAAACATGAAATATAATAAAGGCAAATATGTAAAATGCAAGTTTATTCATGCAAAACAAATTATGCTTACATTATATGCAGACCAATATGGGTCAAGCTACATCTTTCCCACCTTGGCTGTCTCTTGAAGTTATGCTTACTGTATGTAAGCATTATAAAGCTTAGAGATGTATGGTAAAGCATCTTAAACATGGCAAACATGCTACTGCTGCATTATTTGCCATATGTTAAAACACTATCCTTTGGTAAAAAAATCTAAAACAAAAGTATAGCAACATGCCTTCTTGTACTAGTACAGTTACTTGTGTATGCCCACAGGTCCACTAGAATTTAAACTTCTTGAAAGTCATAACTATGTTTTCAAATAATTTTAACTGTATAAAACCAGGAAGAAAATACTCAAATGTAATAGCTTTTTCTACAATAGCATTATTTCTGGCTAGTTTCATTTGATTCCTTTCAGAAAATGTGCCTTTGCCTTACACTTGCGTCAAAACAGGGTCTCCCGTGTAGGATTCAAATCAAATATTTGGTGTTCTCGAGTAGTTTAAGATTGAATTGCACAGTAATGTTTTATTATGTACAACAGAGAATAACCATTAAATAACTATAGTTTACTGAAAAAGTATTATTTTTGATTCCTGTCTTTTTTATGATGTTGTACTCTTTCAGTATGTGAACTTATTTAAAAGTGATGATTGAGCATTTTCCTCACACTGGAAAATCAGAAAGAGCAACATAGCATTTTTTTACACTTCTTGACTAGCTATTTGTCTTTTTTGTAAAGTAAACCTTTCATTTAAAGCTTTCTATGCATTTAGTATTTTGCCATAAGAGGGCTGCGGCAAATAAAAGTTGAATATTGATTTTGTTTTGCTGTTGTTATTGACTGAAAAAGAATGTGAGAATGAAAAGAAAATTAAAGAAAGAAATGGAAGTATACAAGGTAATGTGCATGTTTAAAGTAATATTAATGGGTTTGGCAGGCACTGTCTGTGGTACCATATTAATACTAAAATTAAAGTGAAAAAATAAGTTGGACTGGAATTAAGCCAGGTTTTCATCCAAGTCTGGCAAGCTGAAAATGTGTTGGAAGTTCATTATTCGACCTTTGCCAAAACTCACTCATTCAGCTGCCAAGCCCTGCTATACATGGGCTGTAGATGCTGAGCACATTTTATTCCTGTTCAATCATATACAGGTTTGTATGCTTTAGTTAATACCCCATCTGGAAAAATATAGCAATAAACTGCGTTTTTTTTTTTCCATTAAGGGATGGTGTAAGGGAGCAGTTCAGTCTCCATGTCTGTTCAAATTTAATGTATTCCATACAATACATACATTTATTAAAACAAAATAAAAGTACAGTAACCTATGGAGGAAAGTCAACTTTTAATTTACCCTTAGCGGTCCATTTATTCAGCGCCTGTCAGGCGCGTCAGGTCCAATTTATTTTCGCACGCACTGTTTATTTTACAAGCGCTGTTTAAAAGTAATTTTATTCAGAGTAAAATAGGTTTAAAGGCACTATATATCAACAGGATACTCAGTACTGCATCTCCAGCCCTGCCCCATCCCTTGTTCGCTGTATTTATCACATACCTCTTCATAGTCGTGCATATTGATAAATCCTCTCCTGCACTTGTTTTATCACCAAACTCCTCAATAATGCGATCCAAGTCATTATTTTATTACTATAACATCTCAAAAAGCTTTGCAAATGTCTGCTATTCTTTGAGCACTGGATGCGGAAGCAGCTATCTTGTTTGTTTATGTCTGTGTTACCTCTGTGGTGCTGGGACTATGTGTTTTGCTCAGATGCGCCCTTTTTTTTATCGGCGTCTCTCGGCTCCTATTGTTTTCATTTGGCCATTAAAAGGTTTTCTCTGCATTTTCTGGAGAAAAAACAACTAGAGACCTGTGATTGATATCTTTTTGATGATGTTGGACAGGGTCGGATTGGAAAGGGAAAATTGTAATGCCGGACCTGGTCCGACATAGGACCGCAAAGGGTTAAAAGATCTTGACTGTTGGTTCAGTAATTAAAACTGCAGAAAGACACATACTACAATGTTATTGCCTGGAGATGGACCTTGGCTGGTTTTGAGTTCTGGTGGTCTATTCTGTAAAATAAACATCATTGTGCCAGTACAAGCGCAGCCCATTGCTTCCTTTCCTTTCATCATGAGGGAGGACTCATAAACTTGTCCTGCTATGTCCATTTGATAGCCATAGCTGATAAGACCTAGACAACAATGTATATTGATTTAAGTGCTTTTAAATAAATGGGTGCAAAGTGGGTAATTGTGTTAATATACTCGCCATACATCCGCAGGCCTGATAATAGGTCACACAAGGCTACTTGCTGTAAAAAAATAGACTTCGGTCTTCAATGCTGCCAAACCTTTCATGATAATTATTTAGTTATTATTTAAGCAGGAATATACCCATTGAGTAGAAGTATTATTATTATTATTATTATTATTATTATTATTATTATTATTTATTATATTATTATTATTGTTGTTGTTTTCAGTCCCAGGAAACAAAATTGAATTAAAAGTCACAATAGCCATGGACCCCCCTCTTGTGTTTATATATATATATATATATATATATATATATATATATATATATATATATATATATATATATATATATATATAGTTATTATTTAAACATATCAAATGTATTTAATCCCTCAACCACTATCTAAACCAGCAGCTTTTGCTTACCAGGGTTGGTTGTATTGGAGTAGAGGAGAAAGGATACATGGAGAATGAGAAAGATCTAAAGAAGACACAGCACGGTACTTGTATTATTTTCTGTTTTCTATTTTTGTTTGTTTGGCCATCGTGCCTTTTTGTTTTGGAAAAGTCTTTGTTCGTTTGATTTATAATTTAATAAATAAGAGTGCATTTGCAGCTCATCCCACAGTCCTTGGTCTGACGTCACCCACCAAGCCATCCGTGACAATCTGTTAAAGATTCTCCTGTCAGGTATGATGGCTGTTGAAGATATGGATTGTCAGGGTTTAGGGCTAATAGGTTTGCGAGGTAACATCAGTTTGATGCTTTCATACAGCTTGTGCATGAAATGTCAAGTGAACATTGATATGATTTGTGTCCTTTATACATATACAGCAAGGTTCTTCAATTGGCGGCCCACAAGAGCCTTCCTTTTGGCCCGTCGAGCGTCAGCTGTCCTTTATTACAAAAGCTGAAATTGCTGATACGCAAGATTAAAAGAGCATCTCTGTCTACAGGGCAACACGCAATAACACAGAACATGTGAGTTGATTGACCGAGTTGATTGGCCAAGCTTTCATTCTGATCAGATTCTATTTTGGCATACGTCACAAATCTCTGCCCATTTTGCTTAGTCTCTGTGCTCATTGGTTGATCAACAAAAAAACGCTTTAGTAGTGCTTATGAAAACAGCGTCATGGAGTATTTTATTTAGTGTAGAGAAAATTTCTGAATATTCTAACAAACATTGCTGCACATGAATTTCAAGGCAAAATCCACATCTGTGTCTGCCACAAATTACATAGTTGATAGAAATACGTATCACAACATGTTTTGCCGAGCACCGATTTATCACGGTCAAAATTTGAGTGACAGTTTCAAATATTGCAGGTGATGTGTGGGATTAACAAAAAAAAAACAGGATCAACAAAGTGATGCTTCAGATTTGGCAAGCGAATCAGAATCGGGGTATACAGTTAATGTACATCAGTCGACAATGCTCCACACTTTCCAGACACTGGCCAAGGTAAATGTTACATATAATGATCAATGTTTCATTTTGTTGTGATCCTATTTTCTGTTATGAGGAGAGTAATACAATGCCCCCTTTTCCACATTTTTATTTTGAAGAGTTTATTTAAGTTAAATTTTGACAGTTTTCAAAAAAGTAAATATCAGTAACGCTATTACGTTATGAAAATGTGTAATTTGCCACTTTGTTTATTGCAAAGAAACTACAATGGCAGAGATACAAAAAAAAGAAAATAAGCAATGTTTACTTTTGTACTGTTTCTGCCTGAAAAATACATAAGAAAAAGTGTATAATTTTAAGTTTGACAGCGGAGCAAAGTGAAGTCTTCACAACCTGTTCTGGAATATTACAGTTTTCCATATCATTTTAGGATATACAGATTAACCCTCTTTATATCATGATTGCCATGCAGGCATAATTCGTAATATAAAGCATGTCATGATATAAAGCATGTCATGATATTGTCGAGCTTCACATTTGCCTATGACCTCACATTACGAGTGTGATAAAAAAGAAAGAAAACTAACAGTGAATTAAACAGTGTTTTAATATTATACATTTAGTCATTATCTACATTTAAACACATGCATATAGTTTACTACCAGACAAATACGTTTTGTATCACTAACTGGAAACAGTTTGTGTCATCTAAAAAAGGCATGAATTGTCAACTGATGAGAGCTATCAGTTAGGCGTTGCACTTGATGTTTTGGTTTTTTTGTGTATTTGTATAAGACTGTATATGTATATATATGTAAGACTTGTATATGTTGAAGAAGAACATTTTTGTGATGTTGGTGTTTTGTAACTGAACTGTATCCCGTTAAAACTGCCCACACAGCATTTGGTAGGCTGCACAAAATGTCAGTTTATCAGCCGATGTTTATTGGTTGTTTAGTTGCGTTGGAAATTAATTATATCCTGAGGTTACTTAGTAAAGCCTGGCCATGCAGAATCTGACCGGCTGCACAAAGCGTGACAGGGAACGGATTTGTGAGATGATGCTAAGGGAGGTAATTTCTCAAAGAGCCAATGGAGATTTTTAAAAAATCGTGAAGCGGGGTATAATATTAACCCTTTGCGGTCCCATGTCGGACCATGTTTGACATTACAATTTTCCCTTTCCAGTCAAAAAGACGTAAAGCACAGGTCTCTAGTCGTTTTTTCTCCGGAAAAAGTAACTATCGATAAAGATCAGTCTGACAGGTAATTTTTATGTGTGCGCACGCACATAATATATATATATATATATATATATATATATATATATATATATATATATATATATATATATATATATAAACAGTAAATAAATGAACTTGCAAGGAAACTTGCAAACACGATAACACATCCTAAATATATTACTATTATAATATGTCATGGCATATTAGTAAGGGATATGTGAGCAAGAACATAAAAAAGACAGGATAGAAAGTCAAACAATGAATCATCTTACCTTCTGTGTCTACAGAGAAAATAAGATCCAAAAGTTATTCATCCTCTAAATCAGGATCCTCGACCCCACTGGAGTAATCACAATTACTCCCATTCTCCAAAACTAACTGCATGTGAGATTGCTTGCCAAATTCAATTTACAAAATGAGATCTCTCTGTTACCACTCCTAACACAATCTCATCTTGGTTCAAAGTTCACCAAGCCTTCCCTTCAGTCAACATGACTGTTTTAAGCCTATCAGTACGCACAGATGACATTTCAGCATTGTTTTCAATTGATAAACAAAACAGGTGGCGTCTGATCTGGCTTGGCTTTGAAAGGGTTAAATACACATTGAGAGGGTCTGTAACAGGGAGAGATCTGTGCTGACTCTGCTGGCGTGTTCACGGGCTGCAGGAAGAGGGCGGCAGTCGCCCAACAGCCGGCTGTGAGTCATGGCAATGACACGGGGAGGTGGGAAAGGGTGTGTGTGGACTTTCCCCCTCTCTGAATGGCTGGGAGGCGGGTCTTGGGTGATTGTTGGCCCTATAAAATAACACTCTGTTGTTTCCTCAGGTCTGCCCACTTAGACGCGCTAAGAGTGCGGACGCTTTGATTCGGGACCGGGAATCAGCCGGGAGAAAAAAAGAATCACAGCGAGACAAAGAGAGAGAGAGCAGGGAATCCTTGGGCAGACCCTGGCATATTGTGAAAGAGCAGGCTAGATAGCCGATAGAGTAGGACGGTGATCCGGGTCGTGCGGGTAGCGGCGACCGGGATAACGCTGCCGAGTGCAGCACCTTTTATTTGTAGTTTTATTACTGTTTTATTTTCCCTTGTTCTTTTTGCCTTCTGTTTTCATTATTATTTCTTTGAGCACCTGCGAGTGCCCTTCCTGTTCACGTACCAGCCGTGGTATTTCCGTGGTGCTGTCTATCATCGTTGATAGGCAGCCCACGGTCAACAGTGCCCTCTGCCGGAAAAAGTAAGAACTGTCTAAAAATAAAACTGGGCACCTGTGTGGTGTTTTCAAGTACACCTGTCTGTCTCCTAGTCAGTGAATTACCCACACCCCTTCCACAGGGTCCCAGAGTGGCTCACTTGGTAAAAGCACAGCTGTGTGGTGTGCAGGGTGAGTCATACAGTCAGGGGAACGCAGGTTCGCATCCTGGCTGTGTGAAGCCACCAGTCTTTGCTGGGCATTCCAAAAGGAGCATCGCATTGGGTTGGGGAGGCAAAAATAACAGGGACTATTTCTCCTCACTTCGTCATGGCGAACCCTGCTGGCCAGGTGCCTGATGAGCTCAGACAGACACCTGCAGGACTGGCCTTTGTCTTCAAGAAGCTGGTAGCTAGCTGACATCCGCTCTTGAGTTCCTGGGTGTAAAAGAAGCAGCTGGCTTAGTCATGGGGTCTGAGGAAGCTCACTGAACCTCAGTTCTCCTAAGCTATGTGGGCAATTGCTACAGTGAGGAAAAAAAATATTGGACATTCCAAATTTAGGGAGAAAATAGGGGCTAAAATAACTAAGCACACTAAATTAATAATAAAATAATACTTAAAAACATGCACATTGACAATTCAGAAGATGCATTGTCTTCAAATGTATTGGCGACACACAGGAATTTTAAAGAGCATGACTTTAAGGCTATGCCACAAAAGGAATGCTGACAAAGAAAAAAACTTTAAGGACCACTGCCAAAGAAGCCCAAGGAGGCTCTCTTAATCTTATGTAAACACTAGGGCAGAACAGGGAGAAAATAATGAGCTCTAACAATGCAAACTAAAGCATTTGATTAATTAGTAGATTAAGAAAGGCACGGGTAGGAAGGTTGTCATACAGTGAAACCCAGTCGAAGTTTTAGGTGCTACACTGTTTAAAAATAACTACTTTTACTAATTTTATAGCAAAACATGTATTCATTTTAAAAATAAATATTTTCAAATGCAATTTTACCTTGAGACTGAACACATTCTTTCCTGTCATTAAACAACCAGCTGTTTCCTTTAATGATTGATATTCTTAGCAGCCAGTGCTTTGACATCACTGATGTGAAATGGGCCGGGAACTGAAACCATAACAGACTACCTGAAAGTAAGACATTCAAAGTGAGATTTCTCTTTTTTTTAAAGAAAAAAAATACTCTTGAGATCTGCATAGCGAATAGAAATGCTTGACAGGTAAGATGTGTGGAATTATTTCATCAACTAGAACCACATTAATTGTGCGCCAGTCTGTATATGGAACTGGTCTCAAGGAAGGAGTTAACTGGATATTTCCTTGCTTTAAATAAATATGTCTAGATTTGCACATTTTTAATACATTTAATTTAGATTTTCTCCCCAGATAAAATGGCTTTTCCAGTTTTCTTTCTTAACAGGTAGACCTGCATGTGTTTTTTGGCAAGATGAACAAGAGCAGGCCTTCATGAGAAAGTTCCGGTTAACACTGGTTTAAAAATCTCACCCTCCTCTATAAAATCACAGATGAAGAACTGGGACCTGCAGTCACACAGGATTTTTGTGTTGTATGATGTTTTCATTAGAAAGATTTGAATTAGTTTCAGCTGGACCCCCCTCCCCCTTATTGTCCAGTGGTGGGCTGTAAACTCAGGGTTTCCACTGAATTCTTCCTGGGTGGCCATAGAGGAGAGCTTTAGGAGCAATAATGTCTCCTATTTGTGTAGTGAGGAGAATTCAAAGATGCACAACCTTTTTCCATAAATAAAAGATGTGGTCAAGCAGCTTTGGGGAAAAAAAAAAAAAAACTTTGTAAAACAAATTTGTTAAATGTTTATGCTGTACTTTAATGAGAACTTCTCATCAGATCTCTCAGCATTTTCTGTGCTGCAAGTCATCAGAGAGCTTATTTTTCTTTGTGCATTCATGAACTTTAATGCTAGTTTAAGGCCAGTTCAATAAAAAGCTTTGGGGTTTATTTTTTGAGCAAACCTTCAAAAACAAAATAGACAGGGTAGTGCCATGGCCTAGCTGTTACCGTCAGGAAGAGAGATTCAGAGACAAGAAAGTTGCAGTGAAGTGTTATAGTGCATGTCTAATCACAAATACAGAACACTAAACAAAACACATTAACAAAATAAAGGAGGCACAATGGCCAAAACAAAAGGTCTACACAAAAACTCACGGACATAAACAGGACAGCACACAGCAACACACTCCTTCACCAACACCGACATTAACCTCTCTAACACCTGTGATTCCCCTTCATATACACCTGTGGCTGGAGCCTCATTACCCATTAGTCATTCAATTATAGCAGTCCCACGTTTTTTAAAAACACACACACACACACACACACACACAGACACCTTATTATACCGGCAGGGCTATAGCTCTCTGAACTTATTTGAAGATACTGTACGCTAATCTGTTTTAGAAGGTTACAGCATAGAGTTGGTACTATGGAACTCGTCCCTTCTGACAGGTGGGCTGGGTGTAGAGAAGTGCATTCTTCAGACCCAGTGTTTTGTCAAGTTATTTTGAAATTCCTCTATTAAAATGTCCTCATGTAAGTCAGAAATTAGATCTAAGTTTACTTCCTTTAAAATAGTTCTTATTTTGTGATTATTATCATTTTGTAAACAGGGTTGGTTTTCAATGATAAGCAGTATGCTTAGCAATAGAATGTATTTGCGGTGCAGTATGATGTCACAATAAAAAATAAAAAAATCTGGTTACTACCACTTCATGATATATCATAAATATTACTCATGGAAACAGGAATTTCTTTTTTTTAACTTTATCACCTTGGCAAGAAAATGCGAGAGCTACAGTGTGTCTGAAGCTCCTGCAACCTTACCAGGTTATTATGTTGTATAATTGCAAATTAAAAGCAAACAAAACAAAGCCAAATCCACTTCTTCAGACAAAGATAATGTCGATTTATTTTTTATTTTTGTTGAAGTGCTTTCCATTGCCATGGGAACGAGTTGTTGACAGACAGGCTTAAAAGTTCATTTGTTATGATCCCTTTGGCTGCATGAAAGGGTTATGACGGAATTATACCAGCATAGATGACACAATTTCATGCTGTGTGAAAGGGTCTTTTTAAGATTTTTTGAGGTGGCTCAGTACTGCCATTTGTGTGTGAAAGTGACTTAAAGGTAACATTCACATTGAAACTAAACATACCTAAATAGCTGAGTCTGTATATTTTGGTGTGCTTGCTGGTGGGATGGGATCCAGACCATGTGTTATGCATATTTAGTCTTTACACATTGGTGGGTTAGGGTGTTTGAGAAATGAAGAAAAAACAAGGAAGGAATAAAAAGATCTGCTGCTCCTATAATGCTTTGTGTGCATTTCTTTTTCTGGAGGCCTGCCAGAGTGTGAGTGAAAGCATTTGTAGGTCGCTGGAGAGTTGGCCCCTGACCCGTGCAAATACTGATTTAGTTAATTACTTTTATGATGCACTATCAGCCAAGTTTAAGGGCATATTGCTAACTGAGACCAGAATGTATAATTTTAGGTTGCAGAGCCAAAATACAGAGATATAACAATAAAGTAAAAAATAGAATAAATGATAGGTGGAGATGATGATGGCATGTTGTACAATGCTGGATGTGGAAAGAAAGAAGTAAAGACGCATGTCAGCAAAACTGCACATTATAGAGAACGCTTTGTGTCAATTCAATATACCTGGCAGGGTAATATAGCTATGGCAATTCTTGGAAACTCATTAAACCAGTTCCAATGCCTGCTGGTATAATTCATAACAGACTTGCATTACAGCTCTTTGAATTGTAAATGCATGCACTGTAGTGCAATACTCTGACATATCAGCCTACACTGTAACAAAGTAGCCTTTGCCAACCAATTATAATAAAGGTTTTAACCGTTCTTGCTGGTTTGTGAGATACAAAGCTATGTAACACTAATATTATGAAATTCTTAACATAATAATGCCAAAGGTAAAAATAACTCTCTAATGTCCACATGCAATGCTGTTCCAAGACCAACTCACTAAAACCAGATGGTCATTTTCAGTGAGGTCCCAGAGCCAAAATACAGAGGTATAAACATCAGTGCTTCTCCATCTAAACTGTACAGCTGTTGTGTTTTGCCAAGTCAATTTTTTTCCCCAGACATTAAACACTAAGAAATGGTAAAAAATTATACAAAGCATGAGGACATCCACCTCAGTCCAGAGTCTCTCTCAAATAAACTAAATTTTGACTCAATTATATCCGTTCTGGAACTGTAGGCCACAAAAAGCACCATATAACAGTGTGGCAGACTAGGGGGAGGAAGGGGAAAATATGTAGTACAGGAGGGGAAAAAGGACTACATTCCCCAGAATGCCAAGGGAGGGAGCCAGGATGAGGAGCACCTGACTCCAATTTGTTTAATGAAGCCCTTCTTAAAAGAGGGGGATACTCTGCAGTCAGGGTTATGTGCTAGACAGTCTCCAGTCTGAGTGAAGTGAGGCTGTCACTGTGAAGAAACTTGTGTGGTTCAGAAAGGTACTGTGTGAACCTTTTTTTGTTTGATATGTTTTAGAAGTGTTTATGACACCGGTAAACAGATTAGTGCCCGGTGTTAGTTGGGGGGGGGTTAGGTTTTGTTTTGTGCTTGTTTTATTTTATTATTGTAAATAATGCAAGTGCTAAACCTGCAATTCTGGTGTCTGTGGTTTTAAAAGGTGAAAATGAACTTCAGCCACCGGGCTGTGTCACAAAAAAGAATTCTTGTAGTGAACTTTACTCACTTAATATTGGTTTGTCCCTAGTTACATAAGTGATGAAAACCTCAAGCCATTTGTATTTGGTGAAATACTTCACTTAAGTTGGTATTATCTGTATCTTGGGATGAATGTAACACACAGTTTATCACCTATTTGTTCCTTTTTTTTTTGTGAAGTTGTAACCTTATTTTTACAGTAGGAGCAGTTATTTTTATTTTCCATGCCAAAAAGTGAGTGTCAGCATTTGAAAGCCTTCTGATGCCAGCTCAACTCCCCAGAGTATGTAAATGGACTAGTACTATATTTGTGCTGTCAGTAGATGTGCTAGTTGACTCATATCTTCTGGTCTTAAAGGCGATTTAATAGATGAACCCCCTTTTCCCCAAATGTATTCTAGATGCAGTTACTGTTACTTGCTTGACCAGAACTGGTTCAGATCAAATGTTAATCTGGTTTTCAGTGTTACTTCTAAAAAAAGAATACAATTGAAGCTAATTCTATACAGTGTGTGGAAAACCAATCTGAGCTCAGCAAGGTGTTAAGAACCATGTGGCCTCCAAAGCGTTAATTAGTGACCTTCTGAACCAAAGCCAAGTCCTTTCCCTTTTGAATCTTATCAAAAGCTTCTTGTAAATGAATTTAAACAAACTGAGAAGAAATCTACCTCCATCATTGTTTCTGATCTAATGCAATGAGTTTTCATTTTAAAGACCCTAATGTTGTTGGTGCTAAATGGATTTGCGCAATTTGAATACATTTTGCCTCCCTGTGGCAGGAAAGATTTATGGATGATCTTGCTACCTGTTTTTTAAAATGATGTATACAAGCCTAAAATAGTGAGTTATGCTTTATTTAATAGGTTTAACCTTTTTCAAGTCTGCCATCTCTTCCATTGCTTTGAAGATATAACTGGGCATGGGTACAGCAAGCTTTTTTGTGAATAGAGCCTTTTTTTAAATTGTTTCAAATCTTGGCTATTTGAGCATCTAAATGTAAAGTTGAGTTCTCCCTAGTCAATTACCAAATCTTACCAAAGATTTCCATTACATGAGTAGATGTTAAAACTTCATAATTTGAACTCTGCCCTTGCCAAGATTTTGCCAACTAAGACGTAGCTTTACAGTAAACTAATGTGATCCATCTGCATCTCCATCCGTTTGTTTGTTTCCATCTGATGTAGATATCTTAACCCAACTATTTAATTTATATTGCATGTAAGTTCAGTTATGCTGATAACTGAACTTACATGTAGTATAAGCAAAGAGATTACTATTTTGTAATGGAACAATGTTGATGATGAGAGAATCCCAGGACTGAATGGCAGTGGCTGTTCAAGCCAGGATTGATGTATACTTGGAGCTGAAAGGGAAGCTAGTGCCATTGTCTCTCACCAGAGAGAATGGGTGACATACAAAAAACTAATGAGCCCTTTCTCATCATATCCCAGAAACCATTTGAGTTGGTGACCTCATGTTTGCAATGTTGCGTAAATTATGATTGCAATAAGTGGTCAGAGGTTCTTGCAATAGCAAAGTACCTTAAATGCTGTTAGAATGGGTTTGATGCCCATTGACACATGGAACTTCAGTTATGTGCCTTTTTTTAAGCTACTCTCTTGCACAACTAACTTAGGTGACATAGTAGAACTGCTGGCTTCAAAAAGAGCAACACTGAGCTGCTCTATCTACCTGTGAAGAATACAGCATTACTATTGGTTTCCCACATGTGAATAACTCTCCCCAATTAGGCCATAATTTGCCTTATTGTTTAGCTAATAAAATGCTTCCTCCTCTCAGACACCTTGCATAAAGTACCAATCGGCGATGGAAGCACATGTCCTGCTAGAGCAAATCCATACGAAGAATGAAAAGTATAGGGGCTTGTTGGTGCTTGACCCTCTCTTGCCTTTTGCGGTTCAAATCTCTCTCTGGTTACTGAATGAAATTAGTTTGGTGATCTAACATAATGTACATTAGTCCACATAAACAAAACACAATATACTTGTTTGGGAGAGACTCCGGACTAAATTGCTGAGGTTGAGTGCGAGGGATGTGCATGGTGACCATATGTAGTTCCATTAACCTTCACATTTTAGGAGCAAAAAATTGAAAAGGCAAGATGGTTGTACTGTACAATATTCTAGTTAATATTTGAAAATAAAAACAGCCCTGTCTTTCTTTCTAAAAGGAACATACCTACATTTACTGTGATCACATCTGAAGATTAAACAAGTTCAATTTGCAGTGGAGAATGTGATTGAAAAACATCCTGTGACCTGGGGAAAGTCACCTTGCAGCAGATATGATCTCATGCAGTGTGAAGAGGGTTAAGTCACGTGTGTGGGAAGCTTCCAACTTGCTGTACTGAGTTGGTGACCAAAGGCTGATTGCCTTACTGAGGGGAAAAGCTGATTATCTGTATAGAGTACAATGTATTTGACTACTATTAATTCCTTTTAATAGTCAATGATATACCCAGCTTGAGGACTCAGTCATATAATGAAGGCCTTTATTCATTTATGTATTTGATTTATATACTGGTAATGTAATCAAAGTTACTTAATATATTGCAGATAAGTAATGATGTGTGACTTCAAATTCAAAATTATAATGGAGGAGGTTTAAGTATTAAAGTTTTTAAAGAAGTACATATCTTCCATTTCAGTGAGACGCAGTACATAAATGTTTCATACAAAAATGTTTGTCACATTACATTTGATTCTCTTAAATGTTGCATCTATTTCTGTAACATTTCAAGCTTCAGTTATGTTTTCTCTACTCCTTTCATTGTTCAGTGCATTGTCATGGGTTTATGTTAGTCTGCACCTACTAAAGCCACATGTTCTTTTTTGCATAGACCAAAAAGGTAAGCATGTTCCTGTTATGGTTTAACAGGTACTGTTAATTATTTTTTTTTTACTTTTGACAGGAAGCGTGTGTTACAAGAAAACATGTTAAATATACTGTGTTTTACACATACTAAAATGTATTGCATTAATAAATATATGTTAAATTCTTTGTAGCCATGACCATTCTGTGAAATTGTCTATTTAGTCGGGCTGTGCCTTGATTTTTACAGTGACAATCACATCTATTACAGGGTTACTGTAGTTTGCATGAATCTGGAAGTAGCGTTTCTTATTGCTCAACAGTCATGTAATGGTAGCTTTGCTGTAATTGTTGGTTTCTCACCTCCATCATATGACAAGGGCTCTTTGGCTACTGACTTACTGTAAAGTGTTGTAGAAGTCAATGTTTAGTCATTTGTCACTGGTGTGCATAATTTTATATAGTGCCTTTTATACTGGACATCACAAAGCATTTTACAAGATGAGACTAGGGTGTGTGAACTGCATCAGCTGCAGAGTCACTTATGAGAACACCTCACCTGAAATAGGGATCACAAGGAAGTTAAGTGACTTGCTCAGTTATCAGTTTGAACCAGCTATCTCCTGGTTACAAGCCAGTTTCTTTAACCACTGGACCACACAGCCTCCTGTTAAACAACCTGTACCAGTACCACAATGGTTATGGCTCACACAAACTTAACACTCAATAACCCAGTTATTAATTCAGGATCTGTGGCATTCAGGTATGGGTAGAAACATAAAACCACTGTTCTAATTAAGTTTTAATTTAACATTCAAAATTAAATGCAAGCTTTCAGACTCTTGACTGACCCCATCTTGACCCAGATACGTGTACATGGAGAAAATATAAGAAGTGGTTAAAGTTATCAGTCTTCAAAATGACGCTATTACAGCTATAATGCTTCACTGTTAACACAATAGCTGTCCATCTCTATGAATTTCCTTATTCCCACCCTCCTGAGCTATTGGATTGTCAATGTTCAGACTGAACCCGCCCCTGGGATCCATAATAAACAGCTGTCGGCTAGAAAGCCGAGTAAACTTATCAAGTCTTCCGTTCGTTGCAACTGCATTGCAATATTATATAATGCCAGTGTCTGAGACTGGATAAAGTTGGACTTGAAACAGAAATACTACATAACAGGTTTGAAATTGTGTGTTGTTGATCTTTCTGAAATGCATGGCAAACGCAATGCTGAAAAAACAGTACGTGATTGGAGACTAACTTAAATATGGCGAAAGAAAAACAAGCTGACAGGAAGAATGTGGTAATGGCCTGAAGTAGAAAGCATTTTGTTTGAATGGAGTACTTTTTAAATTAATACATACTGTAACTCATTCTACATGTTGGTGCACTGTTTAGTTTATTTTTGATTTTTTAATTGATTCAAACAGCACTGTTTTAATACTACTTTTAAATTTTGAATTAATACAACTAATTTGTAAAAGACAATGCAGCTGAAACTATTGCCTATGGTTTTGGAAAAAATGTTAAAGCAAAGAATTTATGTTAATGTTTGGGTACTTGATAAGTGAAAATAAAATAGGTTACTAGAGATTTGATGTGGGATGTATAACTTGATTTTATGCTCTGTTAACTTTTTAAATCCATTCAAGTACCACTTGTCAGTGGTTTACAGTGTTACTGCTGGAATTTACAGAACTATAGTAATTGTATTTATAGATGTATTGACATTTTCAATTTTTAAATTATGAAAATAATTTAGCAGTTTAAAAACGAAACTGTCATTATTAATGGAGTAATATTGCAAACGAGGGTTATTTTGTAACTAAACCTGTGTATTTCTGTATTGGTGTTGAGCATGTAGGGGGAAAAAAAATCAATTCAATTTTTCCTAATATTGAAGTCTCAAAGGGGGGTGTGACTTTTACTCCAGTGTGACCTATACAACGATTTTTATGGTAACTGTGCAATATTGGTCCAACAACATTGTTAGTTTGGTAAATGTCGAGTTGCAAGCAGTGCTATTAAACCCATTGCTTTTTACATCACCAGGCACTCGCAAGTAATTGCAGCCAGACCTTCATGAAAACTTGAATACTGTGATCCAAATAGTTACCAGTGTAAAGACCAAGGTTTTCTGCACTCAATTGCCTGTGTTACTGGAAGATCTGAAGAATAACTGATTGAACTGTGTTCAGACAGGACTCAAGCTTCAGTTTTGTCAAGACCCAAGTGTCCTTGGAACATTCTGGGCTCATGCTCTTTCAGAATACCCAACTGAAAGTATGGGTTCCCTTTTCTACAACTTATGTGAATCCGCAGTTTAAGCCCTGAGGGTTATGGAGAACAAATCCCATGTCAGGATGCAACCATCCATGATCTGAGGGTCCGCTTATCTAAATAAATCCCCCTCTGTGGGAAATTATGTATTTTGTATATATAAACTTCACAAAGTTAATGGTACTACAAAAGCCCTAGAAAGCAAAATAATGGTTGTGTAAAAATGGCCATAAGAGGTACATCATTTATGTTGCAAATATCTGTTATTGTATTACCCAAAGTGCAACTGTACATGGTGTATTTCTATCAGCAATCTTTATCTTAAAGCAATAAAATAAAAGGTTGTTTCTGCAACAACAGGAAAGCAGTGTTCAACTGTAGTACTTTTTTTTGTATTTGTGCTTATAGCCTTTCTGTTTACTTACTGCAGTTACTTTTTAATAATCACTGTTTTCTACCTATCAGTTTTTGCAAATTAGAGATTTTTAAAGCCTTTATTTTTACTTTTATACTGCTGCACTTTTGCACACAGTCTCCCTGGGCATGGGTCCCAGAAAATTACCTGGCTACTCAGGTGAGTTCTGACCTGGTGAAGTTTAGAAACCCCTAAAGTAGGTCACTGAGATCAGTTTAGCATGTACTGATACATGATTACATTGGCTCTTTAAGGACAGGGAAGTAAAAACATTATGTTGATCATTAGTCACACTGGGTCTGGCACTCCTGCATGTTAGGAAGTGTTACAACGGACCCTACTGGTCAGATGCCTGCTGAGCTCAAGTGGTCACTTGCAGGGCTGACCTTCGTCTTCCAGAAGCCAGTCACTCGCTGACATCCGCTCTTGAGTTCCTAAAAGAGGAGGGGGGGGGGGGGGGGGGGGGAAGATTCTCGGGATCTCGACACTGTCGATCACAAAGATACATTTCCTCAGGATTTTGACATTTCAAACGGTTACATTTATGTCGATCACAAGATCAGAGCTTTTTAAGGGTTTTTAAATTTCAAACCACCATGTGAGAAATGATCTCCGACTAATATACTCTACATGAGTGTCTTGGCCATTTTCCACGACCATGGCCCAATCTTATGCTATGCTGTTCAATTTTTCATGATAGTGACAGCTCTAATTTGGTATTTATATATGGCACAGAATATTTAAGTTACCAACGTACAGTAATTGTTTGTACTTTTCTGTCATTTAGAACACTTCCGGATGTGATTAAAGGCCTTTTCTTCAACTTGAATGGCTGCCTTTGCAAATTTTGGATTTACTGCTACTGTTCTAATTTTCTCTGTTGTAAGTTGAATTTAGTGCAGGGCTTTCCATGTACCACACTGTAAATACACTTTCTGCTTCATTAAAGAAATGTCGGTCATGAAAGTAGCAGAATTCTGGTGACGTGCGCTCCATGTGTATCAGATAACTGTTGGATAGAATAGCCAGACCTCCCAGAAAGGAGTACACTGAGAACCTATGATTTATTTTTCCTTGGTAGTTACCAGTTTTATAGGAGTTGTTTTGATGAAAAATTAACGTGGAATAAGATTAAACGCTATTAGCCACTCATTGTGGTTAGATTGGGACACAAGCTACATTTATACCATAAACAAAACGAACCAAAAAAAAAAGGTTGTATCGGATGAATTGATTTTAATTCATCAATTTAATAGGTGTTACATTCTCCATTTTCCTTTAATATTGGGATCTTTATCAATGCTGAGGGTTTTAAAAATGTTCCTTTACATTAACCTTAAGGATAGTATGACAAACAAATTTTGTATTGGACATTTGCGATACTTCAAAATACATGTACATTAACTAAACTGTATTCATTAAAACAATTAGTGTGTGAGATATATATAAAAATGTTAGTGTGTGGAGAGAAAATACCTAGTATTGTAACAAATCACTCATATTTTCATTTTAAAGAAGCACAAACAAAAGGGATATTTAAAGGATCCATTATATATGTCTGTGACAAAGTGGAAAATAATATACAAGTGAAGGTGATGCAATGCTCAATACAACAACAAACAACTGTACTGGTGAAATGATGTTTATTTATAATGCAAATGTCACTTGACAACAGCAATAATAAAGGAGGACTGGCAATAAACAACTGTGTGTTGCTCAGTGCAATAACCATGGGGTTCAGTCCCGAAATAATAATAATAAACACAGTATAAACACACACAGAACACACATGATCAGAGTCCAGCTGAAGTGCAAGTGGTGCAATACAATTTAACAGTGAACACGAGTGCAGTGAAGTCTAGGTTCAGTGCTGACCTTCAGTGACAGCTCCCTGGTTGTGTTAGCCGTCTATCAAGAACAAACAGAAACTGTTAAACTGACAAAACACGATAACGCTCATGATTATTCATTCCATCCGTTTTCCCACGGGTCCTTTCAGTAGCCAACCAAAGGGCCACTTCCCCTAAATACCCTCTTCACACCTTACACCCCTGTTTCAGTGGCACGGCTAATCACTTATCCTCCAATCTGAGACTGACACATCGCCTACCACATTAAGGCTATGGCTTCCTGGCCTTGTCCTTTTCCTGGATGTCCGGCTTCCGAGTGACCCTGGAATGAACTGCCAAACCATCCATTACAGGTCACTCTGCACTGGTTATACTGTGCCCTCACAGGTCGGGAGGGAGATTGTTGACTAGGATCAATTCGCTCTCTGTCTACAGTCTCTTAAATGTATTGCCTGCCCAAGGTATCATTCAAGTCATTCAAACAAGGATTAAACTATAATTATGGTACTGCTATCCTCGCAGCAGCTTTAAAGAAAGGAGAAGAACATAAGAAAGTTTACAAACGAGAGAAGGCCATTTGGCCCATCTTGCTCGTTTGGTTGTTAGTAGCTTATTGATCCCAGAATCTCATCAAGCAGCTTCTTGAAGGATCCCAGGGTGTCAGCTTCAACAACATTACTGGGGAGTTGATTCCAGACCCTCACAATTCTCTGTGTAAAAAAGTGTCTCCTATTTTCTGTTCTGAATGCCCCTTTGTCTAATCTCCATTTGTGACCCCTGGTCCTTGTTTCTTTTTTCAGGCTGAAAAAGTCCCTTGGGTCGACACTGTCAATACCTTTTAGAATTTTGAATACTTGAATTAGGTTGCCACGTAGTCTTCTTTGTTCAAGACTGAACAGATTCAATTCTTTTAGCCTGTCTGCATATGACACGCCTTTTAAGCCCGGAATAATTCTGGTCGCTCTTCTTTGCACCCTTTCTAGGGCAGCAGTATCTTTTTTTATTGCGAGGTGACCAGAACTGAACACAATATTCAAGATGAGGTCTTACTAGTGCATTGTACAGTTTTAACATTACTTCCCTTGATTTAAATTCAACACTTTTCACAATGTATCCGAGCATCTTGTTAGCCTTTTTTATAGCTTCCCCACATTGTCTAGATGAAGACATTTCTGAGTCAACAAAAACTCCTAGGTCTTTTTCATAGATTCCTTCTCCAATTTCAATATCTCCCATATGATATTTATAATGTACATTTTTATTTCCTGCGTGCAGTACCTTACACTTTTCTCTATTAAATGTCATTTGCCATGTGTCTGCCCAGTTCTGAGTCTTGTCTAGATCATTTTGAATGACCTTTGCTGCTGCAACAGTGTTTGCCACTCCTCCTACTTTTGTGTCGTCTGCAAATTTAACAAGTTTGCTTACTATACCAGAATCTAAATCATTAATGTAGATTAGGAATAGCAGAGGACCTAATACTGATCCCTGTGGTACACCACTGGTTACCACACTCCATTCTGAGGTTTTTCCTCTAATCAGTACTTTCTGTTTTCTACATGTTAACCACTCCCTAATCCATGTACATGTGTTTCCTTGAATCCCAACTGCGTTCAGTTTGAGAATTAATCTTTTGTGCGGGACTTTGTCAAAAGCATTCTGGAAATCTAAATAAACCATGTCATATGCTTTGCAATTATCCATTATCGATGTTGCATCCTCAAAAAAATCAAGCAAGTTAGTTAGACACGATCTCCCTTTCCTAAAACCATGTTGACTGTCTCCCAGGACCCTGTTACCATATAGGTAATTTTCCATTTTGGATCTTATTATAGTTTCCATAAGTTTGCATATAATAGAAGTCAGGCTTACTGGTCTGTAGTTACCTGGTTCAGTTTTGTTTCCCTTTTTGTGGATCGGTATTACGTTTGCAATTTTCCAGTCTGTCGGTACCACCCCTGTGTCAAGAGACTGCTGCATGATCTTGGTTAGCGGTTTGTAAATAACTTCTTTCATTTCTTTGAGTACTACTGGGAGGATCTCATCCGGCCCAGGGGATTTGTTTATTTTAAGAGCTCCTAGTCCCTTTAACACTTCTGCCTCAGTTATGCTAAAGTTATTTAAAACTGGATAGGAACTGGATGACATGTGGGGCATGTTGTCAGTATCTTCCTTTGTAAAAACTTGTGAAAAGTAATCATTTAACATATTTGCTATTTTTTTTCTTCCTCTACGATTTTGCCATTTGTATCTCTTAAACATTTAATCTCCTCTTTGAATGTTCTCTTGCTGTTGTAATATTGGAAAAACATTTTGGAATTGGTTTTAGCTCCCTTAGCAATGTTCATTTCTATTTCTCTCTTGGCCTTTCTAACTTCCTTTTTGACTTGCGTTTGCAGTTCTGTGTACTCTTTCTGCGTACTTTCTTTTTGGTCCTTTTTTAATGCTCTGTAAAGTGCCTTTTTTCGCTGAATATTTTTTTTTATTGATCTATTAAACCATTTTGGCAATTTAGTTTTACATTTAGATTTGTCTACTTTAGGGATATAATTGTTTTGTGCCTCTAGTACTACATTTTTGAAGAACAACCATCCTTCTTCTGTGGGTGTTTTCTCTATTTTACTCCAATCTACTTCTGTTAGTCTCTGTTTCATACCTTCATAGTTTGCTTTTCTAAAATTGTAAACCTTAGCTTTAGTCATTACTTTTGGGGTTTTAAAAAACACTTCAAATGAGACCATGTTGTGGTCTGAGTTTGCCAGTGGTTCTCTGACCTCTGTTTTAGTTATTCTATCTTTGTTATTTGAAAAGACTAAATCAAGGCATGCCTCCCCTCTAGTCAGTGCCATGACAAATTGTGTTAGGAAGCAGTCATTTGCCATTTCCACCATTTCAATTTCATCCTTCGTGCTACCCACTGGGTTTTCCCATTTTATATGGGGGAAGTTGAAATCCCCCATTAGTATGGCTTCTCCTTTGCTACACGCATTTCTAATGTCATTGTATAACAGATTATTTTGCTCACCGTCTGAATCTGGCGGTCTATAGCATGCTCCTATTATTATGCCCTTTGAATTTTTGTCCGTTATTCTGACCCATATTGATTCGGCTTTATTTTCTTTGTCCAGGTTTAACACCTGGGCTTCAAGACTGTTTCTTATGTATAGCGCTACCCCTCCTCCTCTTCTGTCCTGCCTGTCTTTCCTATACAGTGTATACCCACAAATATTATATTCGTCCCCATCACTCTCAGACAACCAAGTTTCAGTAACACCTATCACATCATAGTTACCTGTTAGTGCAGTAGCTTCAAGTTCTAGAATTTTGTTTCTGATACTTCTAGCATTTAGATAAATACATTTAATGGTTGTCTTACCTGAGTTGTTGTTCTTGTTTTGATGCGGTCTCCCTTCTGTTTTTTTGTTGATTTCTCCCCCCTTCCTTTCTAGTTTAAATGCTTCTGAACCTGCTTGAGGATCTTTTCTCCAAGTAGACTGGTTCCCTTGTTTATTTAAGTGCAGTCCATCCCGTCTATACAGATAGTCCTCGTTGTAGAATGTGGTCCAATGATCAAGATAGGTGAAGCCTTCCCGTGTGCACCACATCTTCAGCCATGCGTTTTGATTAATTATTTCCAGCTGTCCATATGGTCCTTTGCAAGGTGCCGGTAGTATACCAGAAAATACCAGTTTCGGTTTTCTCTTTTAATTTCCTTCTTAGCTCTCTGAATTTGTTTTGCAGGGATTTTGGTCTGTCTCTTCCACTGTTGTTTGTACCGATGTGGACGACTACTACCGGGTCGTCTCCTGTTCGTTCTAGGAGCCTGTCCACTTTCTCGGTGATGTGCTTAACCGAGGCTCCCGGAAGGCAGCACACTGTTGTAGTAAGGGGGTCCAAACTGCGAATTGAACTTGCTGTGTTTCTCAATATGGAGTCCCCAACAATCATGACCTCCCTTCTTTTTGCTGTCTGGTCACCACTATCAATAGGGTCCTGGATGTTGTTCCTTTCATTCTCTTGTTGTTGGTTCTGCTCATCAAAATTCTGAAGTGACTTAAATTTGTTGGTTGTTTTGATTTCTGGTGGTTGTGTTTGACGAAGTTTCTTTTTTTCCCTGCTTCTGCCTACCTGAACCCAGCTGTTCTGACCTTCTATCTCCCTGGTGGCTTTCAGTCTGTTAGGGGTGATGCAGACTTCCATGAATTGTGGGTGTGCCAGTTCCTCAAGATCCTGTTGCTGTCTCACTTCTTCCAGCTCCATTTCTAGCATACTTACTAGTTTATGCAAGTCCTGGATCCCGCGGCACTTTACGCACACTTGGTTTAGCTCCGCTGGGTTTTCTCGGATTTCCCACATCAAGCAGGTGTCACAGATTACTGGCTTGAAGACCATGTTGAAGGGTTTTTTTTTTTTTGAAGTTTAGTTTCTTCTGCAGCTGTCAACCTGCTTTCAAACTGCTTCTAAACTGCTTTGTACTTTTCCACGCCTGTACTTCTCCCACTCGCTGTCTCTGGGAAGACTGCCTCGTTTAACTGCGTTGTTCTGCTGTGCTGTTGGCTCCTCCCCTCACCCGTGTCTCAGAACGGCGCTGAATTTGAATCAGATGCTCCGAGTTTCAGCTTGTTTGTTATCAGAAAAACACACGCGGCTGTTTGACTTTGAGCTGCTGCTGTGTTTCTCCAATGTCCTGTGTTTTCTGATTAAAGCAATTCAAGATGCAATTTCTCCTAACTGCTTCTAAACTGCTCTGTACTTTTCCATGCCTGTACTTCTTCCACTCGCTGTCGCTGGGAAGGATTAAACTATAATTATGGTACTGCTATCCTCACAGCAGCTTTAAAGAAAGGATATGATATTTTCCATAGCTATAGGCTATGGATTTTTAATGCATAGCACAATACTAATAGAGACATTATGAAAATGCAAAACAATACATTTCTCCATATTTCATAATTATTTGTCAAATAAATTCTTTAGGACTGGTTGTCTTTTCCTTCTTGTGCATTTGTCATCATTCTGTTACAGATTGACTGACAAGTACCCACCGCATCTCTCGATCAAGAACACAAGTGTACTGCACACTTTTGTTTCTACAGAGGTTCAGTGGTCCCAAGTAGTGTAGATCAGAAGAGGTAGCAAATATAATATTGCTTGAATAAGCTGATCATCAGAAAGACTGGTGTGGTCTTGACCTTTACAGGTAGACTGTATACGAGAGTCTATTATGCATTAACAAACAGTGTCAAAGACATGTCGTAGAAGAGGCACATTTGCAGTGAAAAGCAGGGAATGGGCTTTGATTTGGCACAGAGGTATCACCGAGCAGCACTGCCAAGAAAAATATGCTAATATTCTGCCCCTTTTCAGTGCAGGAAATGTCTTATTTTTCAACAAACCACAACAAAGATATTTTTTTTTTGGGAGTGGGGTTACCCTCAAGCCTCGCCTGAATAAACAAACAATAGAAGACGCTGAAAAGATTCAGACTTGCTCAAAGTTCTGAGTGCTGCTGTAGACACACTCTGGATAAGACATTTTGCTGTTATGAATATGCAGAATAATAAAAAAAATGTTGTGTAAAAAAAAGAAAAAAGTCTTTAGCATTTCTTTAATGGCACTTGTCCTAAACTCTGCATGGTTCTTAATTAGTCATGTGATATACAGTCAATGCTCATTTAAAAAAAAAATAATCATCTTATCAGTAATTTTTAGTATCTCCTCAGAGTCTAAAGCCAGATCATTTTGTTTGTTGTTTAATCCGTTAGTTTATATCTATATATATATATATATATATATATATATTATATATTTTTTTTTTTTTTTTGCTATTTTACAGCAATAATGCCAAATTACAATTGCTTAGGAAAAAAAAAATGGTACAGTTATATATAATGAGGCGATAATTTGAAGCCACCTGGGTTGAACTGAGAAAATGGTGTGTGACTATTTTAATGTAAGCAAATACATAGCTGGGAATAGGTCAGCCAAAAAAGAGGCTTGAAGCATTATACATGGCACATATTTTGCATGAATTTGATATGGGGAGCTAGATTTTGCTATGCCGTCTTTGCACTGAAGAATGTAACCTTGGCGCTGGTTTATCAGCTAGTGATGTCACCATGACACTATCACTCAGTGCAGTTGTGGCAACTGCATTCTCCGAATTTTAAAGCAGCATGAATACCTTTTTGCTGGTTCGGACTATTTATCTTTGTTAGTTGTATTGATGAGGATAAACTCATTTAAAATAGCAACTGTCTGCCTGCACAAGTGTTTTTAAAATATATAAATAAATATCATTTGAAATTGAAACCTAATTGGTACATTGAATATGCTATGGTGCTCATTAAATTAGAATAAGGGAACAGTAAGACGCAACATTTTTAGGAATCCAGTAACCATTCGCATCACACAGCTGCATACAGTATGGTGAAACCCAATGGGGAATGCTATGGGACATATGCTTAAGGTGTAGCTGTTTGATCATGCAAACTTTTCGTCATTGGCCTTGTCGTCTTGTAGCAATTAGCAATGGCAAGCTTCATGGAGACTTTGTCTCAGACAATTAGGTTAACAACCCTGCTGTTTCTGACATGGTTGACATACTTACTGTACAGGTAAGTTAACCTGAAGCCTTGAGGCCAGTGACCTTCTGTCTGAAAATTCCCTGACTCAGAAAACTAAACAGTCTTTTCATTGTTTTTGTTATTTTTAAAGTGTTTATTTTAAACAAATTATGTTCAACTCAATGTAATCTCTGTTTAGAGGCCTGAGATAGCAAGGAGAACCACTGGAATGGATCAGAAGAAAACTGATGTGGGCCCAATCAAAGAAGTTTCAGCAGAGCACTGAATCACGAGTGACTGGAATGTCAAAACAACGTGACAAGTCACTTGGGTATGAAGTGGTGATTTGCGAACTTACTGAACATATTGTGACAGGGGATGCAGTGCCACTACCAGAAAATGCATATTAAATATGGTATATTAAAACAAAAAAAAAACTAAAGTGTGCTTGAAACGTATGCTATTGATGTTCACGAAAAATAGGATGTCCAGCTGAAAGACTGAAGTGTGAAGGGAAAATGGACCATTATGCAGTCTGTTGTCAATATTCATTAATTTTATAGAATCATTCTGAATTGTGGTCTTTAGTTACTAATGCACAGTTTTTTAAATTGCAAATACTTCTGTCAAAAGCCCTTGGCAGTTGGCTTTGCAATGTACACTGGCTTCCTCAATGGCTCAGGCAGTTTGTTATTGGCTCGGTCCTTTCTGAGTGAATTACAGTAAAAACTTTCACAGGTGGCATCAACTTTTTTTTTTTTACAGCACATTTACACATCTTTGGAAACTTAGATTTCAACAGGAATAAAAAGTTATGTATTTATGGGAGTTTAAGTCCTTTTTACTCAAGATTAACAACATACATGGTGTGACTGCACTGGATGGGGTTTTAATGAATAGACTATATAGGTGGGCTACAGTATGAGTGTTCTATAATTGCAAAGCATAAAACAAATCTACATGCTTTCTCTTTCTGCCACATTATGACAACACTGTCTTAAGATTTAGGGTCTCATTCACTAAATGGCTGTAAATGACCACAATAACCGCGTGGCAGGGTGAAGCAAAAATGAAACAATGGTTGCTCTAGATATATATGCACAAATAAAGTGATCTAAATGATTCATTTGCAAGTTGTCACATCATGCAGAATTCAGTGCACAATTATGCACACTTGATTATGGTATATACAGGGTGATTAGAAAGTAAGTTCACAACATAAACTATGGCGCACGAAAGAAAAGGTAAGTACGGTTCTGTCATAATGATAGCGATCAAGAAGGACAGAGTGAGGAATCTAAAGTTTACAGACCATGAGCTAAATGTATTAGCAGAAGAAGTGGTGGGGAATTAAAGGCTTTTTGGTGCTGAATCAGTGAAAACATTAACTTCAATGAAACATTAAGGACTAAATAAATGCACTCAGTAGGGGGTCTTGTCCCAAATCAGTGTTCTGCGAGACAGTCAAAGCACAGAAAGTAATTATTAATGGAACATCTATGTTTAACTCTCTCTGCAAATCAAATACATATGTACTTGTTCAATTTGATCCTCTGACTTATTTTGTAATAATAATTAAATATTTACATATCTTAAGGTGTTTGGCGAAATGTCACTTTTTTAACATTAGATGCCGTTTGATTGCTTGTATTTATGCCTGCACCTCAACTCTCACTCTGTGTACATTCATTTATTGGACCTTTACAGTTTCTTTGGTATACTACTTAAATATCATACACACATGGTGACGATATAGATATATTAACATAGCCAAAAGTGTTGCATATGACAGAATGTGGAGCAACTTATAGCTTTGGGGGTGGGGGTAAGTGCTACTGGTATAGTGCAATGTTGATGGCTGTTATGCAGAATGCAGCATGCAACAATGAGTGTACATACTTTCCCAGGGCTGTACTGTAGCACACCACCAGATCTATCTAAACATCTGAAGCGACTTTTTAACGCTTCAACTGTATGCTCAATAACAAAGGGTGTAGCCCTGTGTGTTTTATATTGTACCAAATCTGTGTTCCCGCTTTAAAAAACAAACAAATCCATTGCTCGGATTGTGCAGATAGCTGTTACAATCGAGGTCACAATCATGTAATCACTAATCTGCACTGTCACTGAACACAGTTTTACAGGTTAGCAAGACAGTTCGTTTTTTTTTTTTGGTAAAACAATTTTAAACGTTCTAACATCCTTACAGTAACCAACAACCAATCCTGTTAATATTCAGTGCTCGGGAGTCCAGAATCTAAAGAGCTGGAGCCTGAAGTAACTGTTTCGGGATGTAGCTAAATTAATGAACCAGACACAACAGTAAGAATTCATATAAATCCATTTACTTATTAGTTGGGTTTTATCAGGTTGATATTGTTGTGGTTTATATATATTAACCATTTTGCAGAATGTGAGAAACCTATGTCTTTCTCTGTGGCCGACTGACATAACTATAGAGGTGAACAAATAGTGTGATTGATTTGGGTATGTTGGTAAATTAACTACTTTTGTACTTTGAGTAGTCTATCTATTTATAACATATTGATTTATATGTTTTTTTTTTTGTAATTTATGGTGATCTAAATACTATTCATAACTATGACAGGTATACTGCAGCTGTTATGATGTTAAATATGAGTATGAAATTGACAGGTGCTACGTGTTAAATGAATTAGGGTTTGGTTAAATAAAATGCAGCTGTCACTGATGAGAGAAACGCTGAGGACAGCCATTGTTTGGTCAGAACGTTTTGTGTTTTTAACTTTGAAAATAAAATAATATGAAAATTATTTGAACTTGCTCCTTTGAGTGCGGACATCTGTTGTGAGGGAGATAACGCTTGTGAAGTCAGTGCGCTGGCACTTGGATTTTATGAAGAAACTTGCTGTGAATTGAGTGCAAGGGCCAAAGAACAAACATTCTAATTAAACATGGATACTCCAATGCAGCACCACTGTCAAATTCTATTGGTTAGGGGCTTTAGTGAAATTGATTTTTATATTAAAGTTTCTTGTAGGTTTTTTTTAATCATAGTATGTTTTTATTGTTTGAATAAGTAAAACAAATTGTGAAATGCATTGTACATAAACTTTTTTTTTAAATGTGTAACAGTAGTAGATATCCCTTAACTGTACTGTAGGGAAATCATGCAAAGCTATTCTATTTATAATTTTTTTTTTTTTTTTTTTACAGCGGCAGCATAATAGGCTGCATCTCTTGAAAATGCAGAAGCAAAGAACTTTGGACAGTTTAGTTCTGTCAAAGGGACAGCATGAAGGTAGTACTAAGGAAATTACTGACTTTAGAAGAGGCAGAACACAGTAATGATGAACAGTTGGCAGCAGTAGGTAAAGAGGACACCTCAGTGCAGAATGTCTTAGGATGTAGCTTAGTCAGTAATGGTCATCCAAAAGACCTAGCAATGATGATGGATGGGCTAAAGAAATACTCTGTCCACATTAAAAAGTGATTGTCAGAATTGCTCTTTCTGCAGCAACTGGTATAGTCCGTTTCCATGGGTGGATTAAAGAGGATGCTGCATTTTGTTTCTGTTGCCATCATTTTACTCCAAAAAGCGGTTCTCTAGAACCATGCTTTGTAGTTGGTGAATTCAGAAAATGAAAAAATGCCAACCCACGCAAATACAGAAGTCCATAAAGCTGCTGCTTCACTTTGGGAGAACTTTAAATGTAGTTCAAAACATAGGTCAGTTGAAGCAAAGCTACCTACTGCAAACCAGCAGTCTGTGGTAGAAAATAGGAAGCACCTTGCTAAAATTGTGGATGCTGTAATATTTGTCTAACCAGGGTTTAACACTGAGAGGGCAAGAAGAGGTGCATGATTCTCCAAATAAAGGTCATTTTTTTAGAACTTTTAGCCAAGTACGATTCTTGTTTAGCTTCAAAAGTAGCAAGTGGAAATGTAAAATATAGCAGCAAAGAAATACAGAACGATCTTATTGAAGCTACAGCATCTGTACTGATTGGGGGAAAAAAAAGAGTTTTCTATATGTGTATGCTTTCAAGATGAACAATTAAATGTCAAAGAAATTCTGCCCTTTTAAGCATGCCAAAGATCTCACTGCAGACTCTCTGTAAGCTTATTACCTATAGGCTTCACAGCCTTGAACTGGACAAAGCAACTGTAGTAACAGTGCTATGATAGGGCTTCTGTCATGTCGGGTAGGTATAATGGAGTACAGGCCAGATTGGCCCAGGTTCATCCTCATGCAGTTTACATTCATTGCCAGGCACATAGACTTAACCTTGCTCTAGTTGATACAGCGAAGGATGTCAAAGTGGCTGGAAATTTGTTAATTTTTATTTTGTATGAGCAATCTCAGCAGTCTATGAAAAATAACTACAGTGTTTGCTCCTCCAACATAATTTTGTTGTAACTGGATAAACAAGTCATCCACTTTTGTAAGGTGAAACAAAATTTGAAAACCAAGCGGTGTTTTGTTCTTCGTTTACTTTTGGTTTAATAAGCTAATATGACTCACTATCTTTTTTTATTTTTTATTGTGTGATTAAAGTTCTTGTAAAACACTCACAAGCACAACATACAGGATCAGCTACATTAGCAATATGTGTATTTATATTATAGCTCAGTCAGTCAAAGTGACTTCACAGATAAGTGCTACGTAAGCAAACCTCAGAGTATATTAACATTTTCACACTGGCTCCACTCCTCATATGCTGAGCACCCCCTAATTATTTCTGGTGCCGGCCCTGCAAAAGTGTATAGCAACCAGGGTCTGATCTCGTAACCAACATCGCCTATGGCAAGCATTAACAATGTTAACAAAGTGTCCATGCTTCCTATGAGCACCCTATGAAACACGTATACATTACTTAACCCTTTGAGTAGCACGAACGTACTGGTATGTCATTGAATTAATGGTCCCCTGGGAGTACGAACGTACCGGTACGTTCTGCAAATTTTTTAATATAACACCTTGTAGTGGTCTCTTGCACCATCTGCCAGATATTTTATGGAATAACACATATGCCTTGATTTAGTCTTTTCAAATAATGAAAACAATAACTAAAACAGAGGTCAGAGAACCATTGGCAAACTCTTGCAAAAGTGCTTTTTAAAACCCCATAAAGTAATGACTAAAGTTAAGGTTTACTATTTTAGAAAGGCAAACTATGAAGGAATGAAACAAAGACTAATAGAAGTAGATTTGCAGTAAAATTAAGAAAACATCCAGTTTTTTTTTTTTTTTTTAAATGTAGTACTAGAGGTGCAAAACAATTACATCCCAAATGTAGGCAAATCTAAATCTAAAACAAAATTGGTTGAATGATCAATTTTAAATATTCAGAGAAAAAGGCACTTTACAGAGCTTTTAAAAGGGACCAAGAAGTAAGACCAAGAAGTCAAAGGCTAAGAGAGAGATAGAAATGATCATTGCTAAGGGGGCTAAAACCAATTCCAAAAAGTTTTTCCAATATTATAACAGCAAGAGAACTTTCAAAGAGGAGGTAAAATGTCTAGACCTGAAAATAAACTGATATCATTTAAGTCCCTAGATTATAATTCTTCACTGTTTATTTGTACTTCTGTAATGTCTCTTTTTGATGAACAGCAGGATTAGAGTATTTTAAATGTTCTATACATTCAATAGCAATGGACAAAATAAAGGTATATAATGGAAATTCCTGACTACATTCATAATTTAGATGTGCATTTATCTTACTGCAAGTAGGAGTAACAGCATTATGTTACCAGTTTGAAAGTCTCCTTTTACACTATTATACCGTGAAGAGCTCATTTCAGTAAATTACTCTTTTATTGTCTTAGGACATGCACCCTCATCTTTTTTAAACGAAGTGCAAAATGTACTTGTATTATTTGCACTGCAGGGGTTACAGCATGCGAGGCAGGCAAAGAAATTGGATAAGTACCACACAATCTCTGTTCTTCAGGACAGGTCAGAATAGAACTGTTTAGGATAAGGTTCTCAATGCTGAGGTGCTGTTTACAGGATTTTTAGTTGAGCACAACCTGCCATTTTCAGTGGCTCAACATGCAATACGTTTGTTTCACAAGGTGTTTCCAGACAGCGAGACAGCAAAGTGTTATGCCTGTTCTTACACAAAAACATCTTCCATTGTAAATAATGCACTTGAATCAGTGTTCTCGAAACCTGTTTCAGCCTATTCTGTCAGAGAAAAGGCCATATAGCCTAATGATAGATGAGAGTATTGACATTATCAGCCTGATTTTCAAAAGGAGCAAAATAGGAACTAGGTTGCAACATTATTGATAAAGCCTGATTAATGTAACCACATCACTTAATGTATATTTTTAAAGGGTAAACATTTAATCTAAACCCTTTGAAAGCCATATACTTAGTGACACAAATCAGCTTTTAAAAATCACTTTGCAACCTCGTTCTTATTTTTCCCCGTTTGAAAATCATGCTGCATGTGTTAAAAAGAGTATGCTCTCCTTGCAAGGTACTTTTATGAAGAGAAAGATCAAGTTAGTGTCAACCTTGTAGATATGCCTATCTGTAATTCAGCAAATACAGAGAACAGATTCAGATGTGTTTCATCTTTCAATCTTAGGCTTGGTATTGTTAGGTCTCCCTGAAATCAATCTCAAACTTTGGCTGTCTGCTATTGAAACAATCTTTAAAAATGTAACAAACTTTTGCTGGAAATAAGAGTCGTTTAAAAATGGTCTGTGTTAGCAAAAAAAAAAAAAAGTAACAAGCAGACAAAAATAGATTTTTTAAAAACAACCTTATGACATATTCAACAACATTTTCGAATTTTGTAAACCTTTAAAATGTATGTTGACACATTAATTAAAATGGCTGTGTAATTCCCTTAGACTGTTTTGCTGCCTAATCCCAAAATATTAAACATTGGAGAAACGTTAACTGCAAACCTGAAAAGACAAAACCGAAGCTTTTGAGTTTTTCTTTATGCACACTGTACATTTCTAGTAGTATATGCAATTTTTTTTTTTATGAAGTTTTAAAGCCACAGTGTGAGGTGTGTAAGTAAAAATGGATTTTCCAGACAGCAATTTACGTGTAAAAAAAAAATAAAAATTTTATTTAATATTACACGGAAAAGAAAAAAAACATAATAAAGAAGGATGTGAGGGAGGGAGTGCTGGAGTAATCAAAAATAAAGGAACGGAAGCCTCTTAATCCTCTTCGTGATCTGCTCAATCCAAAAATGAAACAAAAAGGAATAAAAATAGAAAAGAGCAAAGTTAGTAAGGCCTCCGTCCGTAATTAAAAGTAAATAACACAGTTCACCCCGCACGTACTTCCCTCCAGCCTTTATTTTCCCCGCCTCTATTCCTCAGGACCAACCCCGAACACAGTAGCACGTTCCCTTTAGTATGCAAACCCCGCCCCGGTAGTTAGTGGATCACCAATCCTAGACTGACAGGTATCCTTAACTTCTCTTGACTCCAGTGGCTGGAATTTACATACTCGTACTTCCACCCCTCACCAAGGTGCCGCCCCTCAAAAAGATGACTTTTGTCATGGTCACAAGACCTTGGTAAGGGAAGTCCCGAGTTGGTTTGATGCCTTCTACTGTTGGGAGGCTGAATTGCAGACCGAAACCCCTTTGACTCATCACACACAGATACTGTCAAATTATTAGTACATGATACAACTCATGTGCCACTGAAGCCTAGCAACCTAAAATAAAAAATAATAATAATAATAAAAAAACATCTTATATGACTAAGCACAGATATATAAACAGCTAGTATTTCTCCCTCTGTTACATTGTCTATTACAAAGACAGACACACAGTGTAAATCCTTGCCATTCTTCACAAGCTTCTTAATGACAGCCTGACCTACTGTGTGGTTAACGGTCAAGATGCAGTGTATCTACTAAGTAAGCAGTAAGTTCAAGGTTACAAGTTCAGCTAAACAGAATCCCACCATCTGCAGCAACGCCCCCTTTTCATAGCTCTGAATGCGATCTTCTGTTGAAATTTAATTTAGCTTTTTTTTTATTTTTCAGCTGTCTGTACTGTTAATAAATAAATCAACAATATCTAAACAACCGTTTTAAACTTCCTGCCCCTGACTCGTCATTGTGTAGTATATGGAATTGTACAATATGAGGAATTCACTAATCTTGAAGCTGGTATTTGTTTATTTTAATATTTCAGTTTATATATTTCAACACAATGTAATCCATGTTTAGAAGCCTGACATAGCAAGGTGAACCACTGGAACGGATTAGAAGAAAACATCTGCTTCTGGGGCTATGCAAGGCTTTTTAAGAAGGCTTTTCTTGTTGTCAGAAAGCAGTCTCTGTCATCATTCCACAGGTGTACCACTCTCTGGTGCTGCTGGGTCTGCAAAACCTGTTTTCTAAAAAGCAGTAGCTGGATTTATAAGAATATTATAAATGTTTAATAAGCACATTCTTTTTCTTTCTTACTTTCACTTAAACTGATTAGACAATCGTGGACTGACATTTGATTTTGCAGTTTAATCAAATACTGTGTATACAGTAGTCTTATAATATGAATACAATTTAATTGCCATTTTTTTTCCTTTAAAATTTGTATTTTCTAAATAAAAAGATGACATTATAAACGTTATTTCAAACTCTTGAAGTTTAATGTTTGGGGTCACTATCCTCTTAAATTGCTTGCAAATGAGGTCACAGTTTTAATGGGTTAACTTCCTGCATAAATAATAAATAAAATAATGAATCACTGACAACTATCTTGTAAATATAATTTTAATGATTTTATGATCATTCAATAAAAAAAAAAAAAAAAAATGTATTTCCCTTGGTGCCCATTTTTAAAACCCCGCAATTAATTGTTAATCACAGATTGAGCAGCATCTTTAAAATCTGTTCAGGAAGTTCATTTGCTTAAAGCAAATTTCACAATTTGAGTATATCACTTTACTCAATGACCGAAGAAGCTGTCTTCTTCTTTTCCATTTTGCAATTTGACCAAAATAATTTGCTCGAAGACCGAAATAACCTTTAACTTGTATGAAACGGAGCACCCTTTCTGCTTCCTTCTACTCGGCAGCCCTGTGCAGTCTAACTGCACCTCATTTACACCTGGTTCTAATTTACAATGACTCTCTGGTACAGGGGAAAATTTACAATCAACAATTAAATAATTAAACAAAAACGTATATAATCACATGTTTTTGGCAGGGAGGATATTAACCCCCCCTCCCTGCTTATATATATATATATATATATATATATATATATATATATATATATATATATATATATATATATATATAATATATATATATATAATATATATATATATAATTTACACCATGTTTAAAAGATTAAATAAATATTAGATTTTCAGAACATTTCGGGCAAAAGCCCTTCAGCTGTTTAAAAATAAAAGTAAACAATGCAGTAAACTTGTTGTTGTTCAGAATTTGTAATTATACAAAAAATTCTGTGGATGGTGTCATGATTATTAGAATTGATTCATTCCCAGAGGTTCCAAAGTTCCCAGTTTGAAGATAAACTCATTCCTTTTGTTTCTGAGCAACATTTCTTCCATAGCACTGATCGGTCACACAGACTGTGATGTCTTTAGCGGTGTGATTGTCACTGTTGAAGTGATAGGCCACTGGAAATGCAGTGGTGCTAATGTGAATGCTTCTTAAGTGTTCTACAAACCGGTCTGCAAAACACAACTTTGTTTCCCCACTGTACAATTTGTTGCATTTCTGACAGGCAGGTAGGGTCAATAGAGCCAGTGTAGTGAGAGATACAGAGCGAGCAGTAACACAAACACACAACCACACACATTCAACAAAAAAATATACTGGGCCCCTAGGCCCTCCCCTTCCCTTTCCCACATCAATCAGCATAGTTCATTGTCCATGATCTCCTTCTGCGGTCGCCACGCTGCTACACTATAATGTTTTTATTATTAGCCAAGGACCTGGTGGCGGTTAATGGTTGTTTTTTTGGTTTTCACTGAAACAAAACAGACTAGTTCCATATTCAAAATGAGGAACAATAATGAGAGGTCTCTTGTCTTTCTAACTTGAACACAATCTAAGATATCAGCAATTAAAATGTAAGGGAGATACCTCACACTGCTGCCCCGGGAAGTGCTGTTTGTCTCGGGGAAACCTCTCCCGACGACTCAGCGGTGGCTGTCCAAACTCTTTCTTCGTCAGATTTTTTTTTTTTTTTACTAGAATGAAAGAACTCATGAAAATACTTTTTTGTCAGAATACTTTTTTTTTGAGAGAACGAAAGAACCTCACAAAAATAATTGAAAAAAAAAATCCCAAATCCTTTTTTCATCAGGTCCAACTCTACTTTTGCACTCGTGAAAAAATAATACAAAAAAAAAAAAAAAAAAAATACAGAAAATGGTGGCCTCGCTAAAAAGGAATTTTCTATGATGACAAAAGAATGGGGTCTGATGAAAAAAACAATTTTTTCGTTGATGGTCATAATCTCTTTTCATATGGGGCATCTATCCAAAAATGAGGAAATCCTATTGAAAACAATGGGGGATGAAAATGTGAATAACTTTTGAACAAATTAATATTTTTACACAAAACAAATGCAGGTAAACTAGTGTGTTCTACCACAAAAAAAAAAAAAAAAAATCTGTTAAATTCCAAATCATGATTTTTTGCGTTTTTTTCACTATCTGTATCTCAAAACACACAAGTGACTGGAACGCTACTGTCCACATCAAGAGATCTATCCCAGAGGACAGTGTATACAATTTTTCAGGCACATCCATAAAACGACTCAAACGTTAAATGGCAAAAATTGGAGTTTAACATTGAATCCATGGTCAAACCCTAACTATAGGGGTGCGGATAATATATTTAAAACAAAAAAAAGTTAAACATGAAGTGTGCTTGAAACACATGCCTTGAAAGGGATTAGGACATTTTTGGTGTTCACAAAAAATGGGCTGTCCAGCTGAAAGATTGAAGTGTGAGGGGATAAATGGCCCATTATGCAGTCTGTTGTCAACATCCACTAATTTATTGAATAATTCAGTTGTTGTCTTTTTTTTTTTAGTTACTAGTGCAAGATTTTCAAAATTGCAAATACTCAGATTTTCTGACCCAATTACAGTGAAAACTTAAACACAGGTAATCTGCAATGTATTTTTTTTTCTTTACAGCACATTTTAGACGTATCTTTGGAGACCTAAGATTTCAACAGGAATACAAAGGTATGAATTTAAGGGAGTTTTCAAGTTATTTTTACTCTTAAGATTAACAACATACATGGTGTGACTGCACTGGAGGGGGTTTTAATGAATAGACTACATGGGTGGGTTACAGTATGAGTGTTCTATAATTGCAGAGCATAAAACAAATCTACATGCTTGCTCTTTGCACATTATGACAACACTGTCTTAAGATTTAGATTTTGCGTACCTCAAAATTGAGAACTCAAATGGGTCGGCATTATTTTTTAATTTAGTCGTTGCCACTTATTTTTTTTATTTTCTCCCAATTTGAAATGGCCAATTATTTTATTTATGCTCAGCTCACCGCTACCACCCCTGTGCTGACCGGGCTGTCCTCTGAAGCGTGTGCCGTCAGCCGACTGCTTCTTTACACACTGCGGATTCACCATGCAGCCGAACAGGAGCTACAGCATAGGAGGACAACGCAGCTCCCGGGCAGCTAACAGGCAAGCCCGCAGGCTCCCAGCCAGACTACAGGGTTCGCTGGTGCGCGGTGAGCTGAGGACACCCTGGTTGACCTAGACTCCCCCCTCCCAGTGACGCTCAACCAATTGAGCGCCGCCTCCTGGGAACTCTCATCCACAGTTGGCTGTGGAATAGCCCAGAATCGAACGGTGACGTCCAGGCTATAGGACGCATTCTGCACTCACGCAGAGCGCCTTTACTGGATGTGCCACTTGGGAGCCTGGTTGGCATACTTTTTGAGTACTAATTACAGCTCCTTTAGTGTCTGAGGGTCAATTGCGGCATACCAAATTAATTCCACTTGAGGCGTCCAGCAGGGAGATTAAGTGAGTTTGATCCACTTGCTTGGACTAATGAATGTATTATTTGTAACATGTTAAGTGTCCTATCTATTTTATGTTATATAATGCTTATATGTTTTTCAGCTTCTCGCACCCTGTGGAGTTCACATAAGGTTTTGTAAATTTCAAAAAATGTAATAAAAAAAAGTATGGAATAATTCTCCAAGGTCTTTGTTAGAAAACATTTATACATGACCAGAAGTAGTAAACAGTTGACAGTTCGTTCTGTGTTTGTAAGCCAAAACCTCAAAAATGAAAGACACCTCTTAACTATCAGAAGCAATCAGTAATATGAAAGATGCCTCTTAGCTATCAGAAACAATCAGTAATTTTTCTAATATAGTCAAATGCAGGGTGTGTACTGCAGTTAAACTTTATTATAGCGCATTCATTAATGATTTGGTACATTTTATAATGCTTTATTACTCACTGTGTCTAAAAAAACCCCAAACTTTACAATACTATGATATATAGAACTTGGTTTATGGTATATTTACTTGTATATAAGAAGAGATGAGTTTTGATCAGTGATCATGCAAGCAAGCAGGGTAGGTAGGACTTTGTTTGTAGTTAAACACTGAGTGAGTCATTCATTTTACAGTAGTTATGTGTTTCCTAATTTATACACACACCCGTCGTTTTACTTCATTATGACATTAAATATGCTTAGGCTCAGAGTATGGGCAAATATAGTTATATGTGTGTGTCAGGTGCTAGACAGGTAAATTCTATTTGAGCAGGCATTCGGTGATTCATTCATTTCATTAAGATGCCCAACACCCTACTAAATCATGTCAATGTTTAATGCATGAACACCTGTAACTCTGCAGTATACCGTAACCATCAGTGGTAATGGGACGCAATTTCAAAGTGAGTTAGAGAGGGGAACTGATACCTAATACCATAAAACTTACACCACCTTAAACCAATGCCTGAAACACAACTAACAGATTAAAGTGTAAAGTGGTATCTAATAAAAGGGCAATTCACACACATTGGAAAAATTTACTTTTTTTAACTACAAAGGCTTTTTTGAAGGGTTTATTTAAGTTAAATATTAGTTTTCACTTATGTAGAAACTACAATAGCAGGGATCTGAAAAAAAAAAGAAGGTAGTGTTTACTTTTATACTGTTTCTGCCTGAAATACACACAAGAAAAAATACTGTTTGACATCATCTGCTTTATAGTTATAATTCAGTGGGGTGAAATAAAGCCTTCACAACCTATTCTGAAATAATGCAGTTTTACATTTTATGATATAACAGCATTGGAAATCATTATACTTTTGTTAGATTTAGCTGGGAACTGTGCAGCATGTGATTGGAACAGGAAGGTGAAAGTAGTTTTGTATTTAACTTCAAATCATTAGTAACATACTTTAAGTTAGGAATTGTATTAAACTGTCTATATATAGGATTGATTTACATATGATTGCTAAGGTTTGACCTGTCACAACAATATAAATACATTAAATCTAGCAAAGCACCAGATTTTATGTCTCTAGTTTTTAGGAAGATATAGGAATTAAGGTCCAGTAGAGTCAAGTGGGGCTGCTGTATTATATTTTGAAATGAGAAACAGTTTTATCACAGAAATACATGACCATTTTGAAGATTATATGTCTATAGCTTTATTTTTCATATTATATACATAATATTTTTTAGGAAAACTTAAGTGTGGCCACTAGTAAGTGTTGGTGCCTGCACACTATAAGGCCACCAAAAAAATGTGCTTGAGAACCACTGCTCTATACTATATGACTTTGACAAGGACACCCCCTTCGTAAAGTAGTAATGAAGCCATTGGTAAAGAAGCCAGTTCAACAAAGTCAAATACAACATGCATGCTATTCCTTTACTATCGATTACACATGCACACGCCAATGCCTAAATTCCTCTAGTGATGTAGAAACTGTCCTGGGAAACACTGAATCATCATGTTAAA
This sequence comes from Polyodon spathula, assembly GCF_017654505.1. NCBI lineage: Eukaryota > Metazoa > Chordata > Actinopteri > Acipenseriformes > Polyodontidae > Polyodon > Polyodon spathula. Next base: position 71,149,492 of record NC_054537.1, read on the forward strand.
ATACTTGGGATAATTTAGAATACAATAAATACACCTGTATGGCCTTGAGGGAAAGGTCTATGTCATTAAGGCATTTGAAGGTCAGTAGTTACAATACCTTTGGCGTTGGTGTTTGATTTGGTACCCGAAAATGACTCGAGGATTTATACACATTAAGTTATCAACAAAGCAGCATGATACTTTTAAAAAAATTAGCTGGATACCCCTGTAGCATTTTGTGTTATCTTGTGTTTTTTTTTTTGTTTTGTTTTGTTTTGTTTTTTTTTGAGTGAATTACATTTTCCTTCCCTAGCACCACTCTAACAAAAGATTTAATTGTTTTTTTTAATGGATTTTTTTGGTGGGATACAATAAAGTTGTGTTATATAAAAACATTATTTTTTTTAGGAGATATTCAGGATTAATTACCTGCTTGCTATGTTTTGTGAGTTTTGGAATATTAATAGTTAGCTAACCAGAGACAAACACAGTGCTAGCAGGAAAGTTAGAACTGAGGGAGTAAGATTTTAATTTGTAAATAACATATATCAGATCAATAAAAATAGATAACATAGATGTTTAAAAACAATGTTACAAGATATCTGAAAAAAGCAGATACATTAATATCAGTTACTATCCTAATGTCAATATATGAATTAAACTGCTATCTCTTGATACATTAGCCTCGTTATTGTTTTTACATAGCTCATATATATCATACCCTTCATCCATATATCCAGTACAGTCAATTTAATTTATAATGGTGGTTCTCAATCTGTGGTCTGACAGCTCTTTTCAGGTGGTCCGTGGAAAGGTTACATAATTACAGAAAGGAAGCGGCAGCATAGTTTATAGATCCCATTACAAACCCAAAATTTGAGACTTTAAAAACTGAGCTACAGAAGCGGGAAGAAAATGCTACATGAAGAATATCTCCAAGTTTAAAAAAAGTTCTAAACTCTCGTGTTTGTATATTGTGGGAGAGATCCCTCTGTTTGTTTGGGACTGCAAGCCCATTTATTATTTACCCTGTGCATTACTGTGATGAAGTGCCTGCCTGCCTCCTATAATTTGTTATCATTTTGTACTATTTTCATTATTTGTGATTGCATTATTGTTTGTTTTAGATCAGCAGGGAGAGGGTTAAATTCATCCCTGCCAAATACATGTGAGAGTGTGGCTGGAGCCTTAATTGGCTAATTGTTAATTATTGATTAATTGGGCTCCAGCCATGGACTATAAAAAGCCAGAAGGAATCCATTATTGGGGTGGAGTGCTTTGATTTGGAGAGTGTTTGAAGAGTGGAGTAAATATTTGAGGTGAGAATTTGGGTGCTTTATGTTCATTTTGTATTTGTCCAAAATTGGTTTTTAGTTTGGAAACCCTCTGTTTTGTGTTTATACCTTTTGTTTGGCCCTTGTGCCTTTTTATTTGGTGTTTATGTAAATAAAAGTAATTTGTTTCACTGCATTTTCCTGACTGAGTCTTACCTCTGTGGCTATCCTGTCACAATTACTCATTGCCTGGGATCATTGTTTTGGTCAGCAGACCTGGATTATAAAATAAAGAAAGCACTTTTACATATCAGATTACAATCTCTGTCTGTTTTATTCATGCACTGCATCACCTCTGCACCTGTACACAATAAACCACTTTGCCACACTGCTGTAAAACAACTCAAGGTGGCTTGCATGCTGAGTGTGTTAGTAATTCCCTTTCAACTCAGACAACCACAAAAACAATACCTATTGGTAGGTATTTTCTGAGGTCTCTATACCAGAGCTGCTGATAGGCCCCTTCCTGGGATGATACTCTTGGTCCCACCTATCGAGGGGTTAAAGCCGTCATTCCACAAAGCCATTTCTCTTTTTGCCTCTCAAGATGGTAAGGTAAGTCAGTCTGTGTTTGGTATCGGAGCATGTTTTGAAAAATAGCTATGAGTCTACTGCAGTTCCCTTTCACAGAATCGGTGACTCCTGATCCACACTTTTTCTTTTTATCTTTTCTAAGCCTGCTACCACAGAGCCACTGGGACTTCTGTGACATCTGCTCGGTTTTTCAGCCCAGAGTCTATCACTATAGGATGAATAGGGCCATGGGGATAGATGCTTCGTCCCCCTGGAGGAGCCATCAGCAGCCCTCGGAGCCCTACCCCCACTACTCCAACTGTCGCAGAGCCCCTCGCAGGACATCCCCTGTGCTCAGGCTCCTAAGTGGACACCCCGTAGTTACTCCCCGTCTCCGCAAGTGAGACGGGTGAAGCGCTGATGGCAGATGAGGGACATTATGAACCTGAAGGTGCAGATGGCCCAGGTCCTTAAGGTGTTGTCTAGGCAGCAAGCTCCTGCGGCGCTGGTGGAGGTCCCGGCCCTGATAACACTCGCACCAGCTCTGGTTCCTAGGTCTCTTATGGGAGCCCAGACCGAGCTGGAACCGCAGCCCTTGATGACAGAGGAGGATATGCTGTCTATAGCGGCCTCCCTGTGTGACAGCTCCTTCCCCAAGGAGATGGAGGAGGGAGAGGAACAGGCGCTGCTAATCGAGGCGGAGGCTAGTTTGCCACCATTGTCCAGCTCCATGTCAACACACTCTACAAATTTTTTGCAGGTCCCCTGTGCGACACCGACGGAGCCCCGCTGGTCCAAGTTTAGGATGCAGGCAGTGGCTTCCAGGCTGCAGTTCTTCCTACTGATCCCTGATTTTATGGAAGAGCTGTGCTCCTCTTGGGATCGACCGGCGTCAGCGCCGAGTTTGTTGAAGCAAGCCAATCAGCTGGGTTTGACTCAAAGTGGTGGCTCAACGCATTTCATTTACACCCCAAGCGCGACAGACACAGTCGGCTGTCAGTGTCTCTCACGTGCTCCGTGGCTCTGCAATGGTGGAGGATGCCCAATCACCTGCACTAAGGTATGAGGATGGGTGGTGTTAACTAGCCAAGTGGTAACGACAGACGCCTCAAACTTGAGTTGGGGGGCAGTCTGGGACAGCAGCGGATTCCACGGCACGTAGTCGAGCTGTTGGATAGCCCTGCACATAAACATGCTGGAGCTGCAGGCTGCTTTCCTGGCTCTCAAGCATTTTCTTCCAGTGTTGCAAGGAACACACATGCTGGTCCGAATGGACAACACATCAGTGGTGGCGTATGTCAACCACCAGGGTGCCCTCCAGTCCCCGGGGTTGCATAGCATCGATTTCCGGCTCCTGAATTGGGCACAATGAAACCTGCTGTCCCTACCGGCGACGTGTCTTCCTGGAGTGGCGAACTGGGCACGGACCTCCTATAGTATTCGTCAGAGTGGTGGCTCCACCCTCAGGTTGCACATTTGAGAACAGTTTGGGAAGACTGAAGTCCATCTCTTCACCTTGGCGGAGACAACGCATTGCCCCCTGTGATATTCCCTCCACTGCTTAGGTGGTCCACTCGTCGTCGATGCCCTAGCCCACGAGTGACTTAAGACGCTCCTTTGTGTTCCCGCCAGTGCTGTTGCTCCCGGCCTTCTTGGAGAAGGTCTCTTTAGAAAAAGTGACAGTTCTCCTAATGGCCCTTCAGTGGCCCAGGAGAATTGGTTCTTGACCTTGTGCCAGCTCATACAAGGCTAGCCCTGGGAGATCCTGCTTCACCTGGATCGCTTCAGTCATATGAGAGGCAATCTCTTGTATCTGGAACCGGTCAGGTTCCAGTTATGGGTCTGTTCCCTGAGCGGGACTGCTGGACAGTGCTGAGGCTATCAGACGCAGTTGTGGGTACTCTACAGAGCACTAGGGTAGACTCCACTAGGTCGCTTTATGCCTATAAGTGGAAGTATTTTCAGAATTGGTGTGTGACTAGGTCATGACCCAATTTCTTGCCCCATGCCAGTTATCTTGCAGTTTCTGCAAGAACTGCTTGATGCTGGTAGGTCACCTTCCACATTGAAGATGTATTTAGTATTTAATCTCTACATACCATGCCCCTGTAGATTCGATATGTACGGTGAGCATTTTTTGAGCCCATAAACTCCATAGAGTTGAAGCATCTGTCTATGAAGACAGCCTTCCTCTTGGCTATCACCTCTGTCTGTGCACAGCTCCTGTAGAGGATTTGGGACGATGGCAGCAGGGTGTCACTGTATACAAACCCTGCTTTCCTCCCCAAAGTGATCACAGCCTTCCACATGTCTGTGGAACTGGACTCTTTCCATCCACCCCCATTTTCTTCAGCGGATAGGAGATTTAACTTCCTCGGCACTGAGATCTTACGTGGATAGAACAAGAGCGCTGCGCCATTCTGACTAGCTCTTTACTTGCCACGGTTTATGGACCCTAGGACAGCCCCTCTCAAAACAGCAACTGTCCCACTGGATTGTGAATACAGTCTCTGTGGCATATGACAGTGTTGGCTTACCCCCACTTGGGAGAGTATCTGAGTACTCCAATAGAGGGTTGGCTACCTCTTAGGCCCTCTTCAGAGGGGCATCACTGTCCGATATATGTACGGCAACTAGCTGGGCTACGCCGCATACGTGCTCCAGGTTCTACCGCTTGAATGTGGTAGGTCCTTCTTTGCCTTCAATAGGCATGAGGGTCCTTGAGGTTGCACCGGTTGACAGTTCTGGTATACATTTCCCATATGTAATGTTTTGGTGGTCGTCCTCGAATTGAAAGGGAACGTTAGGTTTCTTACCGTAACCCTGAAAGAGAAGACGACCACCAACCAACGTGGTAGCATCGGTCGCCCTCACGGTTTCGATTCGAAAAGAGAAATGGCTTCCATGGAATGATGGCTTTAACCCCTCAGTAGGCAGGTCCCCGAGGGCATCATCCCAGGAAGGGGCCTATCAGCAGCTCTGGTATAGCTCAGAAAATACCTACCGATAGGCAGGCATATCCCATACGTAATGTTTTGGTGGTCGTCTTCTCTTTCAGGGAACCAGGGTTACGGTAAGTAACCTAACAGTCTGTACCTTATTTTTATTTTAGTTGCTGATCCCTGTTGTGACATAGCTCTCAGCACACAAGGAACCAGAGCGGGCTAGGATGCAGAATTCAATCTGGCTGGACAGACCACTGTCAGGCAGACGTATTTCTGGCAGTTGGGCCTGTTGGTGGCAAAGCTGAATCTGCTCGGTTTGTGTGTCTGAGATTTGTAGGAGATTAGATATATTTCAAGATGTCTGTTTCATGGTCTCACTCCTTCCAAAAGGCAATCATTAAAAGATTGGGTTTCTGGAAGCATCAGCAGAAGAAAGGCTCCAGGCCTAAAGTAAACCACTTAGATAATACTTTGGTAGGAGTGCTCTGAATTACACTTTAGACACATTTGTAGAGTACACTGAAGTGTATATTTTTGCAGTGAACGTTGATATCATCAGTTTTGAAGTGGTTAAAATTGCTCCCAAAATTGCAAAGAAAAAAAGGCTTAAAAATAAGCTTGTATGTTATAGGGTTATATAAAAACAGTATACAAATTCATGACCATGAATAGAGTTAAGACTGTAATGCGGAACTATAATACTGAAAGGTAAACAAAAGTAACATATTTACAGTAATTGGCATCTAATATTACACTTTAAGTACATTCATGAAGGACCTTTGCCAGATTCGTTACAAGGAAATGAGAGTTATAATTATAGTTCTTGTATGGCCCACTAGAACCTAATAGTCAATTCTGGAGGTTTTGAAATCTTTCTCCAGCTTCTGATCTGATGTGTGACCCCAGAGGCAAGTCACTTCACCTCTTTCTTTCTGCCTCAGTCCCAGGGCTGTCTTAATCACTTTGGGCTCCAATGGAACGAGATATGACCTGTCATTTTGGCTCAAAAAATAAATAGTACTTGGTTTTTGGTTTTACTTTACCGGAATAGGTACCATAAAATGAATAAATAATACACAGTATTGTCATGTAAAATGTAGATTATGTTGTTAATAGAATATCAATAATAACACTAAATATATATATTTTTGAATTGCACATTTTTGCAGTATTTTTGTTGTTTACATTAATTTGCATCAAACCCAAAATGATATAGTTTTACAACCATTTTTTGTAGCGCAGTTCAGGATTTAGCTGCATTTAATTTCTCAAAAAAACTCCACTGATTTCCTGATTTTTCAACCTAATATTAAATAAATTCCAAATGTAATCTTTGACAAAGGGATAAACAGCCAAATACATTTCAGCTAGAAGTGAAAAGTTGAACTGAAAAATAACTGAAATAATCAATTTCTTGTGTCGACTTCTCCAATTGTTTATCCCCCTACTTAAATAATTAATTTGCTTGTCTTTTTGAGATAAGAATTAGATGTGTTTTTGTGCAGATGAAATGTGCAATGCCCTTGAAGTGTAAAAAGTATTAGTATTATTAGAGATTTCAACCTACCCGCGTATCTCTTGCTGGGCAGGGGGTTCATTATCCAGCTCCTCTGAGGGTCACACCGCTACACAGACAAGTTTGACAAGCCAGTCCCAAAGGACTTTCACTCATAAGTTGCTGTGGAGAAGCTCCTGGCAGCTGATGTTCTGGAATTGTAATTAAAGATGAGACATGCACTCTTCCCAGCTCTGCATGCCATGAGATGATTAGGTTTTCCAGTACTGCTGATCTATTCTTCATAAGCATGTGAGAGCAAATGCATAATAAACAAAACAGCAGGCCCTGTGGTCATGGGCAGGGTCTGGTTTTGAAACAAAGGACCACCTTAAAAAAAGGCTGCGACTCAACCGGATTATGAATGCAATTCTCTCTTCAGCCTTCCACAGGGGCCCCAAGGGACATTTCCAGTTCAAGCAGATCCATTTCTAGGGAAGTGTTTCCTCCAATTGTGGTTGATGCTAGATACAGTAAACCCCATGTATTGGAGAACTAGGGAACATGGCAAGTATACATGCAAAATAACTAGGCAACTCTTGCCCCACATTGTGAGAATGTGTTTGAAATTTGTAAATTTATATTTAGATTACTTTTGTCCTATTTTCTTCTGCCTGTGGTGGGTTACATTGACAAAGTTTCAAGCGCTTTCCAACAGAAATTGACACAAGTTATTACAATGAATCTTGGTACACACTTCAAACAGTAGTTTTAACATTCACATTCAATTAAACTTGGGCATTCATTCCAAGATGTTGATACTGAAAGAATAGAAGCACGCTAAAAGAGCAATGTTCCTGTATTGACGGTGTGCTATATCAAGTAAATATACAGAATGTTGTAAAAAGTCAAGCACTCACCAGGTATCTACTCTACTTATATATTTATTATTATAACATCTTTATGAAAAAACAATGACTCTTATTCATGCAGATGCGTTGCGGCCACTAACCTTCGTCCGTACAATAACACAGTGCTTGACTTTTTACGACATTCAACATGTTGATACTACCATACACTATTAACTGCTCACTAGCTGCACATTTAGAAATGCTAAAATAAACTTAATCAATTCAATGACAAATATTTTGACTCGTTAGTCTTTTTCAATGTCTGACTATTTGCGCTATTTGAAGAAATATTCTGTTCTGATATCTAAGGGTTAACACACCAGTATTATGTACTTAAACAGCAAGACAATTGTATCAGCAAATATATTTTCATGTATTTTAATATTGCTCTGAATAATCAATTAGTAATTTATTTAAACAGTTAGAACTGAATGTGGTTAATCAATTGTAAATTTCAGTAGATCAAATTACCTAATAAGAGTCTCATCCAGGTGCAGAGAAATGATCATACTGGGCAACAGCAGGCAAGGAAAAATATCTGAAACATGAAAGTAGAATAGATGAATGTTCAAATATTAAGAGGCAGTAGAATTAATAAAAACTGTCATATGCTGTGATCAACTTAATAAAACATGGAGCACCACAAGGCTTAAGATCTTTAGACAAGCAGCAGTGGTTGCTATTATATGACTGGTAGGTTTTTCCACTGATAGACTGTAAGAAGCCTAGTGCCATTGCCCTATGTGTACGAAAAGTGTGCCGATAGAAGCATAACATTAGTATAACTGGAGTTAATAATAAGCAGCTGTTTAACCTATTTTTTTTATATATACATTTTTATCAATGCCTAACAAGATCCTTGAAACACTTATATACATGTGTTAAGTTTCTTTTAGTGTTGTTATATAGTTTACCATTGACTAATTGATTAACATTACGGATGAGCCTAATCATATCCAGTGTTGCCTTTGATAATTCACAAGATGACAATCACAAAACAAGATTCAAATGGGACCCAGAAAGTTTTTTTTTTTCTTTTTTTTTTTAAGTCCCTACCGATTTTTTTTTTTTTTTTTTTTTTTTTTTTTGCTTACTCACTGCTTCAAGGGCTAAAAAAAGTCACCCCTACCACCAGTCAATAACATATGGTGGTCCATTAGAGATTTTGGTGGCCCTCATTTTTTTTTTAAGTGAACCTAAAAATAAAAATAAAAATCTGGTAATCAAACTGACATATTTTCAACTGAATTAGGCAGATTGAGTCTTTGTCGACCAGGGTACTATCGAATTTTGTAAAATAATTTCTAACATCGATAAAATCAGCTCAAAGCAGCTCAATTCGATACTAGTCCTTTAACTCTCAATAGATAGGCTTCCCCCAAGCTCTCTTTATAGCCCATAATGCTTTGCGTGCAGTGTGACAGAAGTCCCCATAGATACTCAGCGGAGTTAAGTATCGTAGTGTAATAAAATGTCTTTGCTAGTTTGCCCCAGGACGAATCATTTTTATTATCTTATGAGCATTCAGGCCTCTGCAGTGGCTGGCATGGTGAAAAAGGGGAGGGAGATTAAGGCAGAATTTGTCACCATAGAGAAGATACCAGACGGTGCCTTGGGTCTATGTGACATTTCATTATCACTCATATTGAAGCTTAAATCTTTGATAAAGCATTTAAACGTATTTCAACAAGTAAAACAATCAAATGTCATAACAAATGGATGCGATAAATGACTAGAAAGAAGACTTGAAACCAGGGTACATTTGTAACAACAGCATGTTAGATACCAAACGATAGCATTGTGTGAATGAGGGTACATTTTGATATTACCCCAGTCGACAAAGGACCCACTGCCTGAATTAGGACTTCACAGTTTGCATCAGCAAGAGAAAAACTCACAAGAAAGACTTTTACTAAGTATTACTTGAAAGACATGGCAAATATTAAATATGTATAACAGATTAGTACATCTGTTTTTATGGCATTTTACTCATATTAAATGCTCATTTAAAAGCCCCACTGATTTAACTAAAAAGCAAAAGATGTCATACCGTCACTTTTCTTGTGTGTACTTTGTCATGCAAAAAAAAAAAAGTACTTAAAAGTAGACACAGCATTTACTTATTTTTCATTCCCTGCCATTATTGTTTCTTTGCAGTAAACAACTTGGCCAAATACATGTTTTCAAAATAATAGCATTAATGAGGTTTACAGATGCTTTTAGCTGAACAAGCAATTGGAAACTGTCAAATTTAACCTAACTAAACAGTTTAAATAAAATGAAAAGGGGGCGTTGTTCAATGAAAAAAAAAAAAAAAAAAAAAAAAACTCTTGTTCTGGTTCTCGTTTATTACATTCCTCATACAGAAAATATGATCACAACATAAAAAAAAAAAAACATTGATCACCATACATAACATTTCCCTTGCAAGTTGGGCAAGAGTTGGAAAGCATGTCATGTACCTGCATCTGTATCCCCCAGATCTGAAGCTCTGACTTTACCTGTAAAGACCGCCACACTTCAGATGTGATGTGATTTTTCATTGGGCGACAAGATACTTTCACAGTGACATGATCATACACACCAGAAGTGACACAGAAGCGATGTGACAGATTGTATTAATCTGCCAGTTTTCCAATTATAACAAATTGATATTGACAAAACTATGATCAAGACTGGTACATATTCATCACCATGATGTAATAATTATGAGTGTCTTGTCTGATGGAATTTCAACATATATGACAATAAATCACACATGCCAGGCTTATCCAGTGCCTTTGAAATGGACACCCATATATTACCTTTCAAATCTATATCTTCAGAATTATGATGATCTTTGTCATAAAACTCTTTTTTTCCATGGCAAAGTATTATTTTGGATACTGCTTCACCCTGCTCGACTACGTGCATTGAAGCTATTGTCTGATTGATCACCCTAGTTGTTGCACGACAAATCTCAAAAAATAGGATTCAATTCAGTTTATTTCGCATTCCTCCAGTGTCAACCTGATGTCACCCCCGCATTGCCCGTCATGTTGTCGGGGGTGTGAAAGATACTTATCAAAAGTACAGGCTCCATTCAGTTTCGCTTGTTGCATCGTGTCTGGTGTTTACCAGCCATTAGAGATCACTATTTGGCAGCTTGGGTTGTGTCTGAAACCTATTCTAGGCTGTTTAGTTCTTTATTGTTATTATTATTATTATTATTATTACTATTAATTTCTTATTATTTATTTCTTAGTAGACTCCCTTACCCAGGGTGACTTACAGTTGTATACAAAAATACATATAAAAATTATAGTATAATTAAGAGCAAGATACAAAATACAGTGACTTCATTCCTAATAAGAGCCAATACAAAACACAGTACGATTTGATATCGGGGAAGTTCAAGAGCAGATAACAGTGTTGATAGTTACATCAGGGTTAGATATGAGTGCAAGTCAAATACAAAACACTACATATTGTGTTAAGTGCAGGATTAAAAACAGTAAAATAGTGTAAGTTAAATTGCATTAAAGGCAGAGTGTTATATTGAAGGGAAGAGTTGAGTTTTAAAGATGTTGTCTGAAGAGGCGTGTCTTGAGGAGGAGCCAGAAGATGGTCAGGGATTGGGCAGTCCTGACATCCGTAGGAAGGTCTTTCCACCACTGCAGGGCGATGGTGGAGAAGGAGCGGGCTCTGGAGGCAGGGGAGTGAAGCAGAGGTACAGCCAGTCTTCTACTGCAGGTGGAGAGCAGAGGTCGGGTGTGGGTGTAGGGAGAGTTGAGGGTCTGGAGGTAGATGGGTGCAGTCTGGTCAAGGCATTTGGGCTGCAAGTGGTGATCGTGAGCCAGCGGAGTAGTGGAGTAGCGTGGGAGAAATGAGGCAGAGAGAACACCAGGCAAGCAGCGGAGTTCTGGGTAGAGTTCACATGCAGAGTTCAAATACAACAATTTTATTGTTCCTTTTATCTTTTTTTATAATATTTATTAACTTGCCTGTTGTTTACAAAAGGGATTGGTTGGAAGATAGTGTTACTCTATCTAAATAAACAATCTAAATCTAAAGACAGAAAGAACCTGCTTTAATAAGATGTGGGATCTTATCGCTTGCATATGTTACCTGTATCCCCTCCAGTTACTTGCCTTATTTTGATGGCAGTTCTTCTTGGGGCATCCCATTGGGACAGGCTGGGAGGGGGCTTGCTAATCCTGGAACATATTACATATAGAATGAGAATAAGAAGAATGAAAATGTGCTTATATTTCTTCAGTGGAGCCAAGCTGTCAAGCCTAATTGTCTGTCTTGATCTGCTTTGAAATGTAGAGTTGGCCAAAAACAACAGTGGACAGGCAGACTAGATTTAGAACGAATACATAAACAGCTTCATGACATTTTTAAATAGAAATGTACAATTGCACCCCTTTGTATAAATATCGAGCAGGACACAGAATAGACAATTTATTGAAAAGAGCTGATTTTAGAAAGCTTTAATATGTAAATCCAAACCTTCGCTTGCACATCTCGCCATCTTGGTATTAAGAAATTGAAAAATAATTAATTATATAAAACCTGTCATGTAACTTAATAGGTTGCAAAAATGAAATGTGGCAAAAATGAAATTCTGATTTGAATGATTAGTAGAATAGCTCTTGTTTTAAATGTGATGCCTTTGTGTAATTTTATCCAACAGCAAAGGAAATGTAAGACTTTCGGGCAACAATGACGCTTCACATTCTGGTATTTATTTTGCATATAATTCATCTGTATGAACCAATTTATCACATTTAAAGCACAATTAAATGCTGTCCAAATTGAAATATGCCATGTGGTACATTAGCATGCCAGTAGAGAAGGATCTACAAACCATTTCTTCAAAGTGAAAGTTAGTGTCATTCATCTGTCAGCTGAAATGAATGTAATGTGTTGCAGTAGTCAGAAGTGACATTCATTAAACTGTGCCAAACCGTATAAATACAATGGCCACATGGCCTTGTGGAACACTGCTTTACTGACTGCTTCTTACTGTAAATTAAAGTCTCCTAGAATGTAAGCCTTAAGTGCAAAATTACTGAAATATCCTCCGTCTCTCACTCAGTAGCATTAAATGTTGTGTTACAAAAACTTCAAAAGGCTAAAGATTGACTGTTTCATATGGTTGTAGGACCTGGTTATATGTAGAGCTATTAACCTTGCAATAACATAGCCTTGCTGAGTAAAGCTACTGGAAAAAAAGAATCTCAGTATAATTGTAGTTTATTATATAAATACTTAAAATATATGGGAGGAAAAAAGCACTGTGCTGATTCCACGTTTTTTGGGATAAAAATAGAATGGAATGTAGGGATTGGGTTGTACTTGCAATACCAGACTGTGGTTCCCTGGCTTTTGGTTTGACTTTGGTGATGCCACAAGACCACATGTCTACAACATGCTGCTGATGTTTTTAAAATCAGAATTGACCTATTTCTTTCACAATATTGAAGCTATATACCCTATTGTTGAAAATACATAAAAATAGAAATAAATACAATGAACTTTCTATTATTTGCACTAATTGAGACCAGGATGTGTTGGTAAATATCAATTGGTTTAGATAATCTGTATTACAGATTTACTGTAAACATGTTAACATTTGTTGACATTCCCAGTCCAGAAACTACCTTCAGTAATAAATACTGTACAAGTTCCAACACCTCCAGTTCTGGCATCCCCAACTCTAGTCTCATTACGTGGTTGGCCTCTTTTCATGCAGCAGTTGACTGCATCAATGTTTTTATCAGGTTTCTTATTAGGTAAAGATATATATCTATATATATATATATATATATATATATATATATATATATATATATATATATAATATACACACACACACACACACACACACACACACACACACACACAGAGATTACACAGTACTTTATTCTTTACTGACAGCTTCTTGCCTTCAAACAGACTGCAGACTGCCTGAACAAACATTTTGTCCTTGTTAAATACCTGCCTGCTAATCACAGGCAGTGACTCTTGTTCAATCAGAACCAGGTTCACCTCGTCCTGGCTCCCTCCTGTGACATTCTGGGAAATGTAGTTTTTAAGCCCTTCTTGGACTACCCATTTTCTACTCCCCTCCCGACATTCACCGTCGCCTCTGCCTCTCTCTCTCTCTCTCTCTCTCTCTCTCTCTCTCTCTCTCTCTCTCTCTCTCTCTCTCTCTATATATATATATATATATATATATATATTGCTTGCTTCTTGCTTTTACATAATAAAGTGTTCTCAATTATTACCTGGTTGGTAATTATGAAGTGCATTACACACCACATTACTCTTTACAGTTTGGATAACAAAGATATTCAAGGTTTTAATATAATAATGCCACCATGTCAAGAAGATACCACTAGTTTACCTTACTGTATCTCAGTTTTGCTTGTACGTTTCAGTTTTTTTATTTTCATTGAATAGATTTAAAAAAAACATTCACTCAGCTTACTACAGCACATTATTTTGCTGTCAGCTCTTAGTTTCAGTTTGTCATTGTTGATAGATGAATCATGCTGCTAACACAGTGATGTTCAACTTGGTTTTTTTTTTTTTTTTTTTTTTTTTTTTTTTTAAACTTAGAGAGAACCAGAATGTAAACTAAAGTTCTGGTTAAGCTGTAATATTTATATTGTATTTTATTGATCCTCATGAAGTAGGCAGATTTATTTTTATTTATTTTTTATTTTTTAGCAGTTCATTATATAAACGTAACAAACATATTCATTCCAAAAACACAGCCCTGCATGGTTTCTTTTCTGGAAATCCTACAGGCAGTATACTGAGAGGATACAGCTGGAAATGATGTGAAGACAGACAGAGGGAAGGAGAAACTTCTTTACACAGAGAATGGTGAGGGCATGCAATGGGTTACCTGGCCTTGTTATTGAGGCACAATCACTTGGATGGATCGATCAATCAGGTGGGCCGATGGCCTACTCCCGTTTACACACGTTCTTATGCATGTGAAAACTCATTTGGACTGAAAAGATGATTTCTATCCATCACAATATTTGCTTACTTTTGTGTATTTCAAAAGTAGAATAACAATCTCTCGGAAAAATATCAATGTGACAAAGGACAGTAAGCGCGAATAATAAAGCATTATGCATGGTACCTGTCACACTTTTTTCCCCTGTTTACTTGCATATAGAGAACAACTCAAGACCCAGAGCCCTCAAAGACCTGATCACCCAACTTACTACAGCACATTATTTTGCTGTCAGCTCTTAGTTTCAGTTTGCCACTGTGGATAGATGAGTCATGCTGCTAACACAGTGAAGTTCAACTCTGGTTATATTTCTTGAACTTGGAGAGAACCACATCATTTTATTTTATTTAAAAAGCAGTTCTATATTTGGACCGTTCTGTTTTGTTTCCACCCATGGCTGCCTGTTTAGGTGCGACCTTAAGACTCTGAATAAGCTAATGAAACTAGACCTGGGCTGCTCTGCATATCCTGGCAATGAGTGATGGCTGTTCATGACTGATCTTTTGCAAGCAAAAATTGAAAATATATATATATAATGGCGGGCTGCTCATTGTTTAACAGTTAAAACCTCAACCATTTTCTCTTGGCCTTGAGTTGAAAGCATGCAAATGAATCAGAAGTCTAGGGTGACATGTACTAAACATGCGCAGTGCTATTAGTGACTTTTTAAACAATGCTTTGCAGCTGCAGTTTTTCTTTGCGGTTCAACCTTAGATGAATATGCAATTATGGGCATAAATTCTGAAAATGGGGTGGCGATAGTGCAAACGAGGGTTCTCAAATTTTGTAATGAGATGTACGAAAGCTGACGGCAATTGTGACACTTACAATTGCATCAATTTGTTAAGAACTTCTGAAAGCATGTTTTCAACAGTCGTAATTGTTGCTGGCATTTCTCAGTCCACTTTTTCTCTTGCATTGCCAGGTGCTCAATGCATTTATGAGGTGAACACCTAAGTACCTAATTTTCACTAAAGACAGGATATTCTTACAAACCTTGAAAACAAATTCCTATGACATTTCTGGTTTACCCAACATGTTGGGAGCAATAGTCTGCACATGTGTCACTAACCCCTCCAGCTATTTCTGAAGATCTGTATAGGACCATGATCTATTTTGTGTCAATTGTCTCGGCTACTAAGTAGTCCAAATTAATAATAATAATAATAATAATAACACTATGTAACACAATTTTTGTTCCTGGGTAGTAAGTGTTATTTCCTAATTGCTTATGCCTCAAAAGTATATAAAATGGCTATTATTCCCCACAAACTTTGCTTTTGTGACCAGGACAGTGATATTTCAAAATACCACTATAATTGTAAATACAGTATAATTGTAAATCTCGAAAAACTACTCACTTCTAAATCTTTTGTAGTCATCTTTGTATTACTTTAGTATAAATACATGTTAATTTGGATTCATATGTTGTTTTTTTCTGACTTTATGTGAATGAAAAGACACACATTTTCCCATTTCCCCATTGGAAATAGTGATATTTTGAAATATCACTGTCCTGGTCACAAAAGCAAAGTTTGTGGGGAATAATAGTCATTTTCTATACTTTTGAGGCATAAGCAATTAGGAAACAACACTTACTACCCAGGAACAAAAAAAAAAAAAAAAAATTGTTACACAGTGTAATAATAATAACCCTGCTAAAATCATTTAGTTTCAATTAAAAATGATCTTTTATTCGCATTGAACACCAATGTGTACAAAGCAACAGCATGATTTATTTTGTGCTAACGGTAGGCTAAAGTAAAGAGAAAGTGCACTAGGTATTCATTTGATTTTACTACTGTACTGTATACTGTATAGGCCTACTGCACAGATTAATATTTTTACATAATGGAATGTGCAGCCTACCCAAAACATACGACAAAATGTATACTTTGCAAATTGTCACAACGAAAATGAAAATGGTGGTATGTTTGTGCTGCAACTGGCCCATCTTAGTACATCTACTCCTCAGTGTTTAAAAACGTTCTTATTTATGTCTGAGGTAAATTATGGCTACAGAGCTTCATTAGAAGCAACAGGTTTATTCACATGTTTACAGGAAGCAGGTTGCTTTGTTCTACTTTAGAAGTTTTTGTTTGTTTTCCCCTCTGTTTAATTGGTTGAGAGGATAAAACATGAAACAGAAGGTTATGTCGTTGTGTTAAGGGCAACAAAAGAGCTGCTTTGTTGTGGAACAGGCAATTAAGAACTTGCTTTGCACAGCACCAAAACACATCTGGTATTCCTAAGTATTTCACTGTATTGAAAGACTGATAAAGTATAACTATTATATAATAAGAATTAGCCTAAATAGAACTTAATACTGCACATCATAGAAGGTCCGTAGGTACTGCTGCTGTAGATTCCCGTGTCGTTTTTCTCCTTGTCATTAAAATATGAAAAAACAAATTTAAAAAGGATGTGGGTGATGATGGGTGTTCTAACTGCTGCTGCCCCACAGGCATTTCAGGTTCAAAAGAGTTTAGCATACTCAAATATCACACTTTTTGGACATATATTTCCTTCTTGTACTGTAGCTATTTTGATAACTTACATCTTGTTGACCTTGAATTTCATTTTTCTTGGTCTCAAACATAACCCTGGCTAATCTTAGCTTTCACTAGCCCACACTGATCTTAGTTCTTAAATGAGGTACACAAATCATCTACAAATGAAAGCTAAATTAACAGTAGTCAGCAATAAAAGGCTACTCCAGGCTCACAGTTGCTATATTTCATACTCCTCAGCATTCTATGTATAATGTCTAGAGTCAATGAAAGAAGTACAGTTAATTTCTGACGGGAACATAAACCACACCATGGCAGGCCTTTCCACTCTATTTTTTAAAGCCCCATTATGTAGTGTAAATTGACTCAAATACACAGTAGTGGGTGAGTTTATGTTCCAAGAAGCATGCCAAAGAAAATGGAAATAATCTACAATCTTTCTCGGTGGAGGTAATGGGCATCTCAGTGTTGGTTTTCCTTTTATTAATTTGTCCATGAATAGTTTATTCACTGATTTTAATAGAGCTTAGGATAATTTCTAGCCAGACAGCGATGTTGAATATATATATATATGATACAATCCCCCATCAGCTGTGTAACATTTTTAAAGCAAAATATGGATACAACAAAACATGGTCTTGTACAACAATTTGGATACACCGGCTACCTGTATGCTGCATTAGGCCTTGTGAATGTCAATGATGACTTCATTGTTTGTAATAGCATTTTATTGGACTGTGTATCTTAATAATTAAACAGGCTTCTACAAAGCAATGGGAATTGAGAATACTTAAAGATATGTGGTAGTCTCTTTAAGACCACAATATGTTATACAATAGGGTGCACATGAAGAAAGGGACATGGATTAGTGCAGGCTTTTGCTTCTCTAACCCAGTCCTCATGTGAATCAATTTTAAGTGATCAGCAAATTCAATATTTAACATAATAGTATGAGGACTTGATAGCGCAGTGGGTTTTTTCTCTGATAAGGGCACTCACCCTTCTCCACAGGGAGCTGGGTCTCAATCCGGTCTAGGTCAAAGTTACTGAAAGTCATTATTTCTGGAAGCTTAGAAGCACATAAGGTTAAACGAGTTCTGATGGTTCCTCAGTTCACCTCTCAATGGGCATCTCCATCTTACTCTTGGCACTAATTCTGTGCCTCTTTCGCGCAGAAGACTTTCTGGCAACATTTGGGTGACATAAGAGGAAAAGACAAGCAGGTAGGATAATGTATACACAGTTCTGTCCTGTGGGGTTTAGACTCACAAACAGAATTCTTTGAATTTGGGGCCCTTTTCAGCAATGACTTTCCATAGTAAAACACACTGCACCAGTTATATTATTAAGCTGCTTTTCAAAGTAGACAATTAGCACAACATCTGTATGGTTGTCTGTAAACCTGGTATCAGAGAAGATGCAGAGAAAGATTAGTAGGTTTTAAGTAGGTTTTAATGAAAATGCATGACGTTCAAAGCAATATCTCCACAGCCATAAAAAAAAGGTATTTCTTAGTATATACAAAATACCATGCCAAAAGTATAAATATCTCAAAGTTTCTATTAAAGTGTACTAGTTTGTGACAACTGAGTACTGGACTTGTAGAGTAGTCATATAGCCAAAAGAGTCAATTCTAGATGAAAGAAAGAGCAAGATACCGATAGTACTGTACATGGTTGATAAATACTATGCCAGTATGTTGTTGGTAAAACAAATAGCATTGTGCATAATTGTTTTGTCTTCTATAATTTAGCATGTTGTAACACTGATGTACTCTGGTTTATTTGACTTTTAACAGAGCACTAGTTTTACCAGAGAACCGTACATGTTTGCATGCAATTTACCATTTTATGAGAACTAATGAGTATGGGTTACACAACTAAGTGAAGCCTTATTTTTAGTCTAAAGGAGACAGGTCAGTGTTTAAGCTTTTGAAAACCTGTATTTATAACAGCATTATTGTGCTGTACATTTAAAGGTGCACAACAGCCATTAAGCCTGGAAACCACAAATGTTACTACCTCCACTCTGCTTGTATTTTAGGGAGTTTATCTTTGAAATGTAATCCTGGAGCTGTTTTGTGTACTGTATCTCTTACTGGCCACAATTTTAATATTATATATATATATATATATATATAATATATATTATATAATATATATTGCATTTATATAGCGCTTTTTATACAAAAGTATCGCTAAGCAGTGTACAGTAGATAGCAGAAAAAAAAGAACAAACCACAATACATTTGTATAGCATGTCACACATACAACTGCCACAGTCAAACCAATTAAATAACAATATATACATAATAATATAAAAGCAGCAATTTTAAAGTTACATTAAAACCCACTAAAATAAGAAAACAATTTTATAAAAAATGTTTTAGTCTTGAATTGAAAACTGTAATGTCCCAGATTCCCTGACAATTGAAGGCAGAGCATCCCATAATTTAGGAGCTCTACAAGAAAAAGCCCTACCTCCTTTTACTTTTGTTGACTCTAGGAATAATCAGCAGCCCCGCATCCTGTAATCTCAGAGTGTGGTTTGGAAGATACTGGGTCAGTAAATCCTACAAATAACTAGGTGCTAATACATTCAGGGCCTTGTAAGTTAACAGCAAAATTTTAAAATCAATTCTATACTGCACAGGGAGCCAGTGTAAAGAGGCTAAAACAGGGGTAACATGTTCACGTTTCCTGGTTTTAGTCAGAATTCTAGCGGTGGTATTCTGAACAAGCTACAAGCGGGATACCACATGTTTTGGGACACCAGAAAAAAAGTGCATTACAAGAATCAATTCTAGATGAAACAAAGGCATGCATTAGTCTCGCAGCATCAGATATGGAAATAATTGGTCTAAGTTTGGCTATATTTCTCAGATGGTAAAAAGATACTTTAGTAACTTCATTAATATGAGTCAAACGTTTAAATTTTGATAAGAGACTGCAAGGGTCGAGCTCTTGTAATCCCACATTTCCTTTTAAATTGGTTCTGTGATCGCACTAGCATAATAGCTGTTTTATCTGAATTCAACATTAGAAAATTCTGTGACATTCAATGCTTGATGTCTGAAAGGCAAGTAGCTAATAACACCCAGGCAGAAGAAATTCCTGGTTTTAGGGAGAAATATAGCTAGGTATCAGCATAGCAATGGAAGTTCACTCAGTGTCTGCGGATAATGTCACCTAACGGTAGCATATATAATGAAAAAAGCAAGGGACCTCAAATGTAGCCCTGTGGAACACCACAGACAACTTCTGATAATGCCAATATGACCTCTACAATAGAGACGAACTGAAACCTATTAAAAAGATTAGATTGAACCAGGATAGTATTAGGCCAGACAGTTGCACTAGGCTTTCGAGATGATTCAGTAGGATGGAATGGTCTACAGTATCAAAGGCTGCTCTTAGATCAAGAAGAATTAATACTGATGACAAGCCCAAGTCAGAGCTTATTAGCAGATTGTCACAACTCTGACAAGGGCCATTTCCGTGCTATGTGCAGCATGAAAACCAGACTGAAACTTCTTGAATATACCATTAAGAATTTTTGTAATTGAATTGCAACAACTCTCTCTAGAACCTTATCTAAGAATGGTAGGCTGGAGTTTGGCCTATAGTTACTGAGGTCCAAATTGTGTTTCTTAAGCATAGGCTTTTTCACAACTACCTTAAGAGCTGAGGGAACTATACCTGAGGAAAGTGTACCATTTATAATTTCTAAAGTGTGGGTATTAATAACACCAAGAACACCTTTTAATAGTTTTGTAGGAATAGGATCAAAAGAGCACGTAGTAGCTCTCATATGTTGAACTATTTCTGTCAGTTCCTGTAAAGTAATAAAGAAAATGCCCCCATAGTAGCATTAATAGGTGTAGTTGGTAAAATGGTGCTGCAGTCCTCCTTTAATAGAAGGTGGCTGTGGAATCTCATTTCTGATGTCTTTTTTTTAAAACTCTCAAGGAGTTACATAAGGTAAATGAACTAGAGTAGGCATGCTTGTTAATTATAGGCTTTGATTAAAAAAAAAAAAAAAAAAAAAAAAAAAAACTTTATTCCCTCCAAGGTCCCAGAATCTCTGTATAACTTCCGCAGTTAGAGACAATCTCCCTTTAGTACAAAACCGCAGGCCTAATGGATACATCTTTTTAACTAATATAAACTTTTTCTCACTTTCTTTTAGCTAATGGACTTCAGTACCTACATACAGTATACCAGTATAATATATAGTTTTGGTGGAAATGTTGAAATCTACTGCAGTTATGATGCATCCTTAACTTTGACATTGTGAGAAGGAGAAATTTAACTTTTAGTCTACAGGGTTGGGTGAAAAGTGAGAAACCACTGCACTTTGTAGCACCCACTTATGTGAAAATGGATTATCCCTCATATGTCAGTTTCACTTAAAATGTTTGGCATGGCTACCATTTCTAAGACAGCAGAAATAGGGATTTTGTTTCACCAGGGACAGTTTTAGGAATTCGAGCCTGTAAATATAACCCCATACAAACCAGACCCTGCATAGGACCACAAGAACCTAATGCAGTGTGTGATCTATATGACTTACCTGAGTCTCTTGCCTCAGCACTCAACTTAATGCAAGATCCCTGTAAACAATAATTGTAAATTAACAACAATAAAATATGAAATAAATAACAAAAAAACATTTTGGTTATGTTCTGTTGATCTCCATCAGTACTCTCACATAATTATAATTCATTTCTGATTTGCTCATAACATATCAAAGGGATGTAGATGAAAGTGCCCTCTGTAGGTAAATTTACTTGGCTAGAAAATATGGAGATGCCAAATTTGTTACTCTGTTGTACATGTCTATGGTTTTACAAAGTACTATGTGAATAAAAAATACAAAAAAAAAAACATATAAACCCAACCCTAAAGAGGGAGATTTTTAATTTTAAAAAAGGGCACAATGTATTTGGAAATTTGTTGCATTCTTGAAAGATACATTTTTTTGTTTGACATAATTATAAAATACATGTTCAACAGTTATTCTGTGTGTAATTGGTTGTCCACCATTATGAAGTGAGCTGGTTTTAGAAATTATCATAATGGTTGTGCAACTATCATTTCTGTCTGATCTGCAACTGAGTTAGTAACTGTCCAGGTAAGCCTGCATCAAGTCATCTCCAATATACTGCAGGAAAACATGATAAAAACAAGGTAAAGCAAAAAACATAGCACTAAACTGTTCATAATAAAAAAATGAAGACTGCACAACACTATTTCTGTGTTTTTTGTGTTTATTTTTTTTTTTTTGTTTTTAATACACCTTTTGCTAAATGCATTGTCTTCTATTGTTGAAGACTTTATCAAATTATTCACAATCATTAATTGTTTTCAATTAGGCACATGATGGCAGCCTTGTTTTATACAGGTCTTTGCAAAAGCCCTTTTCCCAGTTGGTAAAAAATAAATAAAATTGGAAAAGAAGGAAAATTCTCTACTATTATCTATCCTTACTCCACATTTTGACCAGATCTTTGGAGTTTAGCAAAAGACAATGGTCTATAAGGTGGGAATTTTGCCTACAAGTAATGGCTAAAATTAAATATCTACTATGGCAGTTTTCACTTTTAATGGAAGTACTATAGGTTGTATTTACATAAATCAATTTGTACTGCATAGCTCAAATCCGATTTAGGCCAGCTTGCAATTTTGCTCATTATATATTTTTTTCTAATTTGCATTCTTTTTTTAATGCAACTGCCATCTTTAAACCACTTAAGTCTCATATTTTAGACCCTTGTCTTTTCAACGAAAATTAAGATATATCTTTATTGTTTTAAAATTCATAATTCATAAGGTACTAGTGCTATAATCCCATGCATGCAGAAGTACATTTGAATATAATCTGTGTTTGTGACAGAGAAAGAAATAATCTTGGTTATAAATCTCCCTCCCAACCTGTGAGGGCACTGTGTAAAGGGAACAGAGTGCCCCAGACTGGATTGTCTGACAATTAATTCCAGGGAAAAGTGGAAGTCTGCCATCTAGAAAGGGGGCGGTGCCATTGTACACCAAGCCATAGCCCTAGAAGGGAAGTGATGTGGCAACTGTGGACTGGAGGAGAAACGATTGCAATCGCTAACCAAGGGGGCGTGACAAACGGTACAAAAGGGGAACATGGCTAAACATTCTGTTCCTTTGTTATAGCTGCGAGCCAACCCATGAAGGAGAGTAATAAAGTAACCGTGAGTATTTAGTGTTTGTTTTTTCATATCTAATTGTACTCGTTTGTTCTTATTAGATGGCTAACCCGTACAGGAAGCTGTTGCTTAAGGCCAGAACCAACGCGGAAAACACTTCACAACTGTGCACTAATAAATAGTATTGCACCACTTACACATTAGCATTCACTCTGGACTTGTGATCGGGTGTGTGTCTTTGTGTGTGTTATACTGTGTTTATTATTTCGGGACTGTAACCTGCTGTTTGGAACAGTGCAGTACACATGAGCTGTGTATTGCCTGGGTGTATTGCCTGGGAGTATTGCCTGGGATTATTCTTTGCAGTCACCAGACCGGGATTACAAAATAAACGTCTGTTTGGATTGTGAACTTTGTTGTTTGTCTTCTGTTTTGTAATCACATCACCTCTACACCTGCGCACTGCAAACCACTTTGCCACAGTGCTGTACCCAGAAAACACAACAACATAAGGTATCCCGTTAAATCATAGAGAAATGGTAGAATTCCTTAGTCAAAGAAATATAAGATGAGAACAAAAATATGCTGGTTTTATAATTCATCACATGGGTTGTATTCAGATAATAATGAATACAGATTGTTTCTGTGTATCAGACATACAGTGATGAATTATGGATTGTTATTCCTGGCTAGACACAAAAACATGGTTATAGCATCAGTTGGCTGGACCTTAAAGCATATTTTGCTTTTATTCAGCTTTCATAAAATGTATACATTTTAACATCTTTGAACCATTTCTGGTGCAGAAAAATTCTCTCCATAGCAATAGCAGCTGTTTAATATGCCATTATAACAAATAAATGTTGCCTTTGCAATCTGTGTTGAATTAACTGTGCCTTAGGGTTGGGCATATATCAGGCTTTTCTTCAAAAAAGTAAATAATTTAAAAAAGTAATATATAATGTACTTCGAGTAACAACCATTTGGGAACTAACTGATTTATCCTAAACAGATGGCCTCAGAATACTGACCTGTGGGCCACATTTAGCCTTTGGGGACCCAAGGTATGTCCCCCTGCTATCTCCAGTACCACTCCATTTGGTGTACTGACTAATTTACAAAACCCCTCCAGTTTAGAAAACTGAAGCATTTGGTACCTGCATCAGGGAATCTTAAACTAGGTCTCCAGAAATCTCTAGTCTAAATCTCTTTTCCTCTGTTTTCAGTTGGAGGTCCTGATTACAAAATAAAGGAGTACCCCAAACAAAGTCTTACAGAACCGTTGAAATGGAAGATTTTTTTTTAAAATTTGGAATCGGCAATTATTTTTCAGATTTTCTAATTACCTTTATTTCAACCCTGCCCAACTATGCTATCCCTGTGCTGACTCAGGAGAAACGAAGACGGACACACGCGTCCTCCAAAACTGGGCCGTCAACCGTCTGCTTCTTTTCACTCTGCAGGCCTGCCATACAGCCACCTCAGAGCTACAGCATCGGAAGACCACTGTGGGCAACTTACATGCAGGCCCGCAGACATCTGGCCAGTCCACAGGGGTCGCTGGTGCGTGGTAAACCGAGGACACCGTGGTCAACCTAATCCCATCCTCACCCAGGCGGCGCTCGGCCAATTGTGTGCAGCCACCTGTTAACTTCCGACTGTCCCTGGAATGAACCGCCAAACAATCCAAGTCGGTTCCTGCTACACAGCTTCCTCACAGGTTGGGAGGAAAACTGTTGACTAGAATTCATTCACTCTCTGCCACAGAGTCGTTATCATTTTGCCATCTGAGGGAAGCCATTGTAAAATGAGAAAATATTAACTCTCAAGGACTTATGCAAAGAATTTTTAAATAAATAAAAATCAACCTAGCTTCTTTACAAATACAGTACAGTAACAACCCTCCTTACTGACAGAAATGTGACAGGAAAAGGCAGCTTCTGTAAATACTGTATTAGCTTCTGCAAAAAGAAACAAAGAGCCCAAATCTGCTTTCACCTGCTGTCAATGAACAGAAGAAGCTCGCTTGAAAGAAAGGCATGCAATTAGACCCACATTGGAGACATCCCAATTTGTCACTGGAGTCTGTCATACTTCTTTTTCTGTGGAGTGATTAAAGTGTGGTCTTTCTGCTTTTTTCATATTACTCCAGAATGAGATGTTCCATGTCAAGATGTTATTTGTGTGAAAGAAAAATAACAATAATTAAATATGTGCTGCCTCAACAGATTATGCCTCTGAAGTGCATTTTACACTCATGGAACCAAGAGGATTCAATTATGTTTGTTATTGATTTGTGCTAAGAATGGGCATATGTAATCGTTTATTCAAATAATCGATTAGAAAATGGTTAATCATTTACAAAAATTACTAATCATATAGCTATCTTTAACCTCAACAAAAATAAATCGTCTGAAGAGGCCTATTAACCACGCTAAGCCTGCCACTGTAGCACAACCTATTACTATAAATAAATATTAAATAAATCATTATTTCTTTCTATGGCTCTAAATTACTTAAGGTACAATTTATACAAATACTGTAGCTATGGGTAATAGAAATAGTAATTAATACAAGAGACTACAAAATAGTTTTTTAAAAACAAACAAAAAAAAAGAATATCATACAATGTGGTATTGTTGTGGGTCATGGTATAATTATTTATACTTGAACCTCTGTGAGTAATATTATTAATAAGCAAGCCGATACTAAATGGAACCCGAATGACATTGCAGCCAATGCATTTTTCAAACATTCCAATCTGATTTGAAAACATTTTATTAAAAAAAAAAATAATAATTTTGAGGACATTTTACCAAAGTAGACACTGTAACAGTAAAATTCACACTTTGGAATAAAATACTGATCTACATGAACAGCAGGGACAATGTTAAACCACCGATGATACATTGATATATCCACCAACCTACAGAGCGAGACCCAGCTGCAAGCCTCGGGCTCTGTTGACTGCGAGACTGAGAATCTGACTTGCACAAGCAGCAGACATAAATCACAATGAACCATTACAGCTTCCTCCATGAAATGCAATCCACAAAAGAGTAACAAACCTAATAGTTGAAATGATTGATAAGGATAAATGGACTATAAGCACTGTTGACAGGATTAAATAAATAAAAAATAAAATTAAAAATAAATAAATGACATCTTGTAGTTTTAACTGTACATTTAGTTAATTACATTTATTGACTGAATGCCTACTCTGTGTTACGTTATTTATAAGGTTTCATGTAGCAGAACGTATACCAGGGCCAGAAGGTATATACTGTATTTAATACATGTTACATAATGTAAACATTATTTATATTTTATAGTTGTCCAATGAAGACACAATGTATTGATTCATTGTAATCTGTACTGCATGTTATAAAGTCGCCTTTAATTGCTGTTCCAAAATTAAGTTGAGCTTTATGCATGTTGTACAATAATGCAATTGGTTAATCATTTAGTACTTTTTGTGTGTTCGATTATTAAAATATACAGAAATGTCCATCCCTAATTTGTGCACATTTGTGCACTAAAATAGCATTGTCCTGTTTTGTAACTAGTTTCGTATGGGAAAAAAATACAATCAGGGACTTTGTTGCAGTAAAGTAAAACCATTTGACATCCATTATAAACAGTGCCTTTGTCATTTATTTCAAATCAGGGACTCCTGTCTCTCAGTTCTTGGCCAAACTGCACTTTGTTAAAAAACAATAGAAGTGCATACAAATGTCATCAGCATAGAGTGGTACAACCTTGTAACTGCAAACAAAGCTGTCAGTTTTTGGCGGTATTATTTATCAATGCAGCCCACCTACTGAGAACCCATCAGTACCATCACTGGAAGAAAAGGGCAGCATTCTTCTTCTAGCCAATGTCATCATCTAGGTCATTTTACATGATGGGTCTATTTTGTTTACCATGTGTATATCACAGCACACCTGTACTAAGGCATTGAAAAGACCCAGTTCTGGTTTTCACTGTGACCAGAGTGGGTGATAATTAAACTTTTTCTGGATTTTTCTTTATCATGTCTCACCCGGTGGTCAATTGCAATACCTGATCTGGACCTCTTAAGCTCCAGAACACTGGACTCTGTGTTTGCATCTGTATCTGGATACCTGAGCACCACAACATAATTCTTTCTGTGCAAGAACTCTCAAGCATTTTCCTGATAATGTTACACGCCTATGTGAGTCTGTATCAGTTGCATGAAAGACCCCATACCAGGCAGGTGGTAAGGGATAGCAAGCTGGAAGGTGGTTCTCACTGTTGAGGGGCCTCGAAAGAGGAGGAACAAGAATTAGATCAAATTTAATCTCCACATCCTATAATTGTTGTGAAATAAATAGTGAAGGGTCAGGCTAATGCCAGCATGAGACCTCAAACAGACCAATGTGAGCCGTGATAGGGCTTGGGAACGTGCTGAGATGGAAGAAGAACTTATGCCACTCTAAGGAAGTTCAAGGAGCGACCTGTGGCATATCCGATTAGATCTCTTACCAGTAACCAGTAAAATAAAACTTCTATTAAAATGATTGCACACTGAGGTGCCAGGAAGGATTTTGGAAATATAAAAGCTGCTGAAGGCTTTTGGAGAACCCACTGTGATTTGAACTAAAACCTTTTCAAAGGTTGTGTTTTAGAAATCTGCTATTTGTAGTCTGCCTATCACTGTTTTTCTCCTTCCGGTTCTGTTTATTATGCATCTCTGTAGAGGGGTTTACAGGACATTATGGCAGGTCAAATAATCTTAAATATTGAAACACGTATGTATTCTGTGATTCTCTCTATCACGTTCCATCATGCAAGTCATATAATAATAGCAATACAAAAAAAGTAGATTTTGTGTTGAGACAGGGAACTGAGCTTTTTTTTTTTTTAAAAGGGCATTATGAAAGGTGGTATAGTAAATTCAAATGTCTGCCTTAAAATATCTTCCATCCTGGAATGCCACTTAAAAATACAAAGCTAGCTTTCTGTTTGTTTTCACTGGGAGACAATAAATTAGGCATTGTAGTCCCAGACAGGTGACAGAACCAAACGTTTCCATCAAGGAGACGCTATCAAAAAATGTCCAACCAAATTTAAACACTGATTTTTTTTTTTTTTTTTTGTGATAGTTAGCCTTATCCAAAATCAAAATAAGTTTATTTTTAAAAATGAGATCTCACTTAACTTGGCATAGATGAACTGTGGTGCTAGATAACATTTGTTACATTTTGCACCCGTTTCACAACGGTAGGTTTCTTGCTTCCTCTTTTCACTTCTTATGGAGGTGCCCCTGAACCTGTTGTATTAGGTTTCAGTCAGGGCTATGGATATTATGTCAAGCTGGATATCACTGGGCTTATGTGGCATCATTGTTACTGTAAACTCTGCACTGCTAAAAGGAAGCTGGCATTTTCCCGTCTGCTTTAACTGTTGAAACACAGAATTGAATGCATGTGCACATGCATATTATTGAAAATAACACATTACATCAGTTTATACATTTTAGAATAACTATAATTGATTTTAACAGTTACTCATAATTACCTACAGCTGTAGTGGTGATGTTCTGTTCTTTATCAAAAACTAAATATTACATCTTTTCTACAGTTGGGATTTATTGATTTTCTTCAGTAATATTAAAGAAATAAAATTATCTTTGGTTCATCCCCTTTTCCACCCCAAATCATTTTTAATTTTCCACATATTATCTGAGTTCAACTCTTTCCAGTTAAACAGTTGTATTTTTCTGCCAGTACATAGTATGCTGATATTTGCAGCCTAATGTGTTGATTTGAAAAACAAGAAAAGCTGTCCTTCACTCGTGTTTACTATTGAGTACCAATCAATGGCAATTAACTTTCATATTTAGTGTTTTAAAAGACAATTGTAAGCAAATTTTCCACCCACCCAGTATGAACATATTTTTACTGCCATAAACTGACAATGACAATATGTTGCAAGACTAGCAAACGTAACTGATTTGTCACGTAAATATGACCTTTTGTTAACCTAACTCCCACCACTGTGGAAACTGGGATTTGTAGTAGTTTGTCAAGTTTAATCAGAGATCTTGCCCAGGACTACAATCATACAATTCACTGCATTGATGACGCATTTCTAAGGAAACTAAATAAAGTACAAAAATTCAAAAAAAGATTTCCGAATTGTTTTGTGTTGAGTAATTAACACGTTTTATTCCATTTCATTAATACCTAACAACTTCAGTTTTCTAAAAAGGTTTGTGATGTTTTGTCATGTATGACACATCCCATAAATGGCCATGCAAAGCTGTAATTAATTGTATCAATGACAATCTTGCTTTTCTTTTATTACTCTTTGGAGTATAACAATCAGCAATAGACTCTTTTTAGACAACTAAGTCCATAATGGCAGTATGCTGATCAGAAAGCATATGTACATCAATGAACACACAGTAAAATATTGCTATAGCTATGCATATCTGATATTTAACATACCTTAGGTTGACCTTTTTGACATTAGTACGAGTCTACACATATATAGTCCACAGCTGTGATATTAAAGTCAAGCCTGTACAGCAGTGTTATTCAATTGACAGAGCCTTCCGTTTGGCCCATCGAGTGTCAGCTGTCCTTCATACAAAAGCTGAAATTACAGATACGCAAGATTGAAAGGTCGGCACTATCTTCAGGGCATTTGTGTCCCCTAACAAGCATTTTTTATTTTTTTTGGCAACACACCATAATATAGTGATCACTGCACATTATCTGATAATAATCCTTCTCCCTTGTTTACAGCTCGCTCATTATGCAAGCTACCCTCAGATCAATAAAATTGAGTTTATATTGTATATTGTGTGCAAATTCATTCCTATTCATATCAGTACATGCCATAACCCAATGGTGAATACTATTTTACAGTTTACTATTATCTAACTAAAAATAATGACTCCTCTCCGATAACTTCTACTCTGCCTCTGCTGACTTACTAAGCTAAACACCATTAGTTGGTTACTAGAGCAGTGGTTTTCAACCTGTGGTACGCAAACCAGTACTGGCACTTGATGTTATTTAGTACACGTTTCAAATATTTACTTCACATATTGATTAGCAACAGTCAGACTACATAACATACTACGTGTGTTGAATGAACTAAGCATTTTCTACGTAGATGCTGGTCATTTTACAATAGTACCTACATAGGGGCTGGTCATAAATACGCAAAACAAACACATATATACAATATATACAAAATAAATACAAAGGAAAATACAAAAGGTATATAAATAGGAATTTACAGATAAAGGTTGAATAAGTGAGTTTTGAGAAGACGACAGAAAGGAGTAAAAGACTGAACAGTCCTGAGGATAACCGGTAGCTGTCCATGAAATAAATGAAATCCGCTTAAAAAAAAAAAAAAAAAATCAAGAATAATGAAAATTTCAAATCATGGTGGCGAGAGATTTTCTTCTGCGGTGCAAATGTAGATTTGCTGAGCGCTGCCGACTTCTTGAGACAAACAATGGTGACCATGACACGGTTCAGTTTGTATTAACAATGTACACAATGTTTTTATTTTTTATTTTCAAATTATATTTATTTCAGTTTTCAACTTAAATATGGTGTTACCACAGCTAATATTAGATTCAATGTCAGATCTTTCAACACTTGTTTAAAATTAGATATTAGGGGGGCTACCGAGTGGTGCATTCCGGTAAAGACGTTCTGCGTGGAGTGCAGGATGGGCCCTATTGCCTGGATATCGCCGGTTTGAGTCCATGCTATTCTACTGCCGACTGTGGATGGGAGTTCCCAGGGGACGGCTCGCAATTGGCCAAGGGGGGATGATGCTTAGGTCTGCCAGGGTGTCCTCAGCTCACCACGCACCAGCGACCACAGTAGTCTGGCCTGGCGCCTGTGGGCTTGCCTGTACGCTTCCCAAGCTGCATTGTCCTCCAATGCTGTAGCTCTGAGGTGGCTGCACGATGGGCCTGCATTGTGAAAAGAAGCAGTCAGTTGACTGCACACGCTTCAGGAGGGCAGCGTCTGTTTGTCTTCGCCGCTCCCGAGTCAGCACAATGGGGGTGGTAACGGTAAGCTGAGCCTAAAAATAATTGCTATTCCTGACTGCTGAATTTAAAATTACATATTAGTTACAGTGGGGTTACCCCTGAATTAAAGCGATTCCTAAGACTCTGAAACCACCAGCTGATACTTGTCTCAGAGGTTCTGGGTCTATCTCTCTTTCATTAGATTTTACCCAATGCCAAGTCCATATACCACCACAAATTGGGCAGGAATGGCAGATGTAAGTTGACTTTTAATTGGGGTTTGTATTTTTATTTGTAATTTACCATCTAAAGGGTACATTTTTTAACCTGATTTTTGCTACGGTACTAATCCTTGCACAACAGACATCTTAGGTACAAGGTTGCTGTTTATTACTCAGGTTATAATGTTTGAGCAATTGATATTATATTTGCAGCTCATTTGTAGTCTGTTGTTGTTTTGTTTTACTAAGAAGCAAATAACGTTACCCTCATAAATGTTGATCATATAGTCACATGGTAATTTTGCAGTTTGTCATTCTTCTCCCGTGCTTATACTACACATTTACTGTGCTTTACTTTTTTATTTGCTGGTCGAGAATGTGGCTTTACCATACTTTATGATTTACCATGCCTGACAGTGCAGACCCCAGTGCAGGTGATTAGGGAGTCAGGCTGAGCACCACAGGGCATCTGGTGAGGCTGACACCTCACCAATTCCCAAGCCTCATCATCTCCAAAGAGAACAAGGCAGTGTTTTGGCAGTGCAGATTGTGCAATGAGGGTTCTGGTCATGACATCAGCAGGGTGAATCAAGAAAGCGAGTGGAGATGTACCGATGCATACCTTGTGGGAACATTCCACTTTGCACAGCACCATGTGTGGAATTCTGGCATGTGATATATGTATGCATGTATATATTTATTTATTTATGTATGTTTGTTTAAATTATTTATTGGTCTTGTTTTTTACTATTTTATTTATTCACTATTTTTTGTTTTATTTACATTTTTGTATGTATTTTTTATATGTTATGTATCTATCTAAGTATGTATTTATTTACTATTTTCTTTATTTATTTTGTCATTTCTTTATTTGTCCTGAAATTTTGACTTTTACGTTAACACCACCCCTTGGTGTAATTACACTGTGATTGACAGAGGTCAATAGTTATAGGCATACACTGTGAAGTGAATACATAAATAGTTATTGAAAAATGTTTGTAACTTTACTTTGTAATTTCTGTGCCTTTTTATATTCCAGTATGTTCTGAATTATTTAAATAATTATTGGAAAAAGGGTATTCATGTGGAGACAGAGCACTTCTGCATCTCTTGTAGGGACATTCCTTTATCTGTAGCACCATCATTTGGGACCTGAAACACTGAAATGTGAGAGTAGGAGGATAAAGTGTTATGGGGAAACTTTTTTTAAGAAACCTTTTAAACTTTGTTCTGCCAATTTTGTACCTTTTTGCATTTTACCATGTTCTGAATTCTGTAAACAGTAAACAAATAATATTCTTCAATTTCTAAGCTTTTAAATGATTTATGATTTTATGGTGATTAAATATAATTTGAATGATTTATGACTCTTAAACAAGTGTGTGCATTTTCTTAAAAAACAAACAAAACAAACAAAGAAAAAACTGGCTCAGAGTTCCTGCATAGCAGTCTAAACCCAGCTTTGAAAGGGTTAAGGATGATATCATTGCACAAGACTCTCCAGTTAGATGATGAGCTGATAATATCTCTTCAGTCAAACAAGCAGGCACGGTAATTTAAGAGTACAATTACCATAATGAAAAACAAAAATGTACATGAGTTTTGTACTGAGGCATGGTCAGCTGTTGCAGGGAAAACAGTTTATTTCTCAAACTGACCATTTAAAAAAAATATGAAAGCAGAACGCACAGAAATACTTGGGACTGTAATTAGGAAGGTTACTATGTACTGCCGCTTACTTGATTGTAGTAAAAAAAATAAAGGAAAAAGCCATTCACTAAATTTAGCTCTCAGATTGTGCTAATTAAGATATCTAAAATATATGACAACGTGCTTGCTGTGCTTACTGAGCAAGGGAGATGAAGCATGCTATTTCCCATATTACATCTGTGCACAATTAAAGGTGCTGTCATCAATTCCACGCACAACACTTGCAAAATATTTAAAATATAAACATGCTGAGTTCATTGCAGTCATCAGCTGCATAGATTAACCATTCAGCAGAATGAGGCAACAAACAAATGAGTACAGACCCAACAAACCTGGTTGTAATGGGGTAGGTCTTGACTTTACAACAGCCGTTTAAGATTGCACATTGTTACTAATACACCTGGTGGTCCCTACTGGAAACACTGGTACTTGAGATGAAAAGGTTGAAAACCACTGACCCAGAGAACCACGATTACACTTTTTCTTTTAAACATGCACATTTGTGAGGTAAAGAGTTATTCAGCGTCAATAGGCCCAGACATGGAGACATACAGACAAAACAACAAACAGCCAGAGAAAATAAGACAAAAAGCTATTCAAGCACAGTAAATTAGCTGAAAAAAACAAGCCTTTCAAAGATCTTTTATTTAGGCTTAAAAAAACTTGTTTGGCAACACTAAGAAAAGCACTTATGACTCATCTGTCAAATATGACACGTTGACTATGCAGTTCATTTATTTTCCCTCTGTTTGCTGACATGCCATGTTTTTAAGTTAGAAACTTTTCATTTCATTTAAACACATGGAGTTAGAACATGATGATATATATTTAGACACAGTGCAAAATTTTTTAATCGGGCACTTATAAGAGCAAAAGAAAGTTTACAAACAAGAGTAGGCCATTCGGCCCATCTTGCTTGTTTGGTTGTTAGTAGCTTATTGATCCCAGAATCTCATCAAGAAGCTTTTTGAAGGATCCCAGGGTGTCAGCGTCAACAACATTATTGGGGAGTTGGTTCCAGATTCCCACAATTCTCTGTGTAAAAAAAGTGTCTCCTAGTTCTGTTCTGAATGCCCTTTATCTAATCTCCATTTGTGACCCCTGGTCCTTGTTTCTTTTTTCAGGTTGAAAAAGTCCCCTGGGTCGACATTGTTAATACTTTTTAGAATTTTGAATGCTTGAATCAGATTACAGCGCAGTCTTCTCTGTTCAAGACTGAATAGATTCAATTCTTTTAGCCTATCTGCATATGATATGCCTTTTAAACCCAGAATAATTCTGGTCACTCTTCTTTGCTTTCTTTCTAGAGCAGCAATATCCTTTTTGTAGCGTAGTGACCAGAACTGAACACAATATTCTAGATGAGGTATTATTAATGCATTGTAAAGTTTTAATATTACTTCCCTTGATTTAAATTCAACACTTTTCACTATATCTCCGAGCATCTTGTTGAGCTTGTGTTTTTATAGCTTCCCTATATTGTCGAGATGAAGACATTTCTGAGTCAACAGAAACTCCTAGGTCTTTTTCATAAATTCCTTCTTCAATTTCAAAATCTCTCATATGATACTTATAGTGCACATTTTTATTGCCTACATGCAGTACTTCACACTTTTCTCTATCAAATATCATTTCCCATGTGTCTACCCACTTCTGAATGCTGTCTAGACTTTTGACTTTTGAATGACTTTTGCTGCTGCAACAATGTTTGCTACTCCTATTTTTGTGTCATCTGCAAATTTAACAAGTTTGCTTGCTATACCAGAATCTAAGTCAATAAGGTAGATTAGGAATAGCAGAGGA
This sequence comes from Polyodon spathula, assembly GCF_017654505.1. NCBI lineage: Eukaryota > Metazoa > Chordata > Actinopteri > Acipenseriformes > Polyodontidae > Polyodon > Polyodon spathula. The sequence continues at coordinate 71,184,132 of NC_054537.1, forward strand.
CCTAACCCTGATCCCTATGGTACTCGACTGGTTACCTCACTCCATTTAGAGGTTTCTCTTCTAATCAGTACTTTCTGTTTTCTACATGTTAACCACTCCCTAATCCATGTGCATGCATTTAGATGAATCCCTACTGCATTCAGTTTGAGAATTAATCTTTTTTGCAGGACTTTGTCAAAAGCTTTCTGTAAATCTAAATAAACCATGTCATATGCTTTGCAGCTATCCATGGTCAATGTTGCATCCTCAAACAAGTCAAGCAGGTTAGTTAGACACAATCTCCTTTTCCTAAAACCATGCTGACTGTCTCCCAGGATACTGTTACCATATAGGTAATTTTCCATTTTGGATCTTATTATAGTTTCCATAAGTTTACATAAAATGGAAGTCAGGCTTATTGGTCTGTAATTACCTGGTTCGGTTTTGTCTCCCTTTTTGTGGATCGGTATTACGTTTGCAATTCTCCAATTCTCTCTGGAAAAATTTTTTTGGAAGTTAGCAATGTTCATTTCTATCTCTCTCTTAGCCTTTCTAACTTCCTTTTTGACTTGTGTTTGCAGTTCCAAGTACTCTTTCTGTGTACTTTGTTCTTGGTCCCTTTTAAAATGCTCTGTTAAGTGCCTTTTTTTCTCTGAATATTTTTAAATTGATCTATTCAATCATTTTGGCCATTTTTTTTTTAGATTGAGGTTTGTCTACTTTTGGGATGCAATTGTTTTGCGCCTCCAGTACTAGATTTTTTAAAAACAGCCATCCTTTTTCTGTGGATGTTTTCTCTATTTTACTTCAATTTACTTCTGTTAGTCTTTGTTTCATACCTTCATAGTTTGCCTTTCTAAAAATGTAAACCTTAGCTTTAGTCATTACTTTTTGGGGTTTAAAAAGCACTTCAAATGAGACCATGTTGTGGTCTGAGTTTGCCAATGGTTCTCTGGCCTCTGTTTTAGTTATTCTGTCTTCATTATTTGAAAAGACTAAATCAAGGCATGCCTCCCTTCTAGTTGGTGCCTTGACAAATTACATTAGGCAGCAGTCATTTGTCATTTCCATCATTTCAATTTCGTCTGTCGTGCTCCCCACCGGGTTTTCCACATTTTATATGGGGGAAGTTGAAATCCCCCATTAGTATGGCTTCTCCATTGCTTCACGCATTTCTAATATCATTGTATAACAGATTATTTTGCTCTGTGTCTGAATTTGATGGGCTGTAGCATACCCCTATTATTATGCCCTTTGAAATTTTTTTTCCATTATTCTGACCCATATTGATTCTGCATTGTTTTTTTTTTCCAGATTTAATACCTGGGGTTCAAGACTATTTTTGATGTATAGCGCTACCCCTCCACCTCTGCTGTCCTGCCTGTCTTTCCTATACAGTGTATAACCACTAATGTTATATTTGTCTCCATCACTCTCGGATAACCACATTTCTGTAACACCTATCACATTGTAGTTAATTGTTAGTGCAATAGCTTCAAGTTCTAACATTCTGTTTTTGAGACTTCTAGTATTTAGATAAATACATTTAATGGCTATCTTACCTGAGTGTGAATATAAACATGCATTTTTTATACCACCTATTAAAATGCATGTGTATATGTAAAAGGTGTCCATTTTGTGGCCTGAGAATCAAATGTTAAATTAAGATATGGCCCTTGGTAAAACTAAGTTTGACACCCCTGTTTTAAACATACTGGCTATTAAAAAAAAAAAAAAAAAAAAAAAAAAAAGAAGCAAAATTCAAAGTAAATGTAAACAAACACTCAGTCTTTTTGTACTTTTAACCTGAATGCTTGTGTGTGGTCTTACTTCAAAGCTTGTGAAGCAATTTCCTTTAAGAGAATGTTAAGGAGAAGTACATAATGCCAGTTAAGGAAAAAAAAAAAAAAAGTGTAGGCTTTTTCAGCTAAATTTTGAAACAAATCTAACATTCATCTGTAAATTAATCTGTACATCACTTGCAGCTCTTTTTTTTTCTTCAAAAGGTCTGACTAAACTCTAGACAGTCTGGCGGTTTTATAGATTTCTTCTTTAAGGATGGACAGCAGTAAGAGACACAAGTGCTGCCATTTGTCTTGCAGTAAAACCAGCCTCTTTCATGTCAAGATGTACAAACAGAAACCTCAGGGCCTGTTTGTGTGCAAAGGCAGCCAGTCCTGAGCTCCACAAACCACAGCAAAGGAGGAGAGATAAATGAGTGAGAAAATGATGTTTGGGGAGCTTTGGGGTTTTTAGCCGTAAAAGCTTTTGCTACAAGAATTGGAATCTCTATCCATCATCAGATGAGTAAGCAATGCTTTCTTAAATTACAGCCTCTGAATAAAAGGAGTGCATTTAGAGCAAACAGACGACTTGAACAGAGCATAGCAGTCATTGTGTTGCATTACAGCAGTCACTACCACAAGTCAAGATAAATGCACTAATTAACTTAGTTGGCGGAGAAACCAAAAACCCAAGTCTTATGTTCTGCAGACAAACAGAAACCATTGTAATTATTCTGGTGCCTTGTGAGTTCCTGCAAGCATAAAAGCACCCCTTAATCTAAATCTGCCGTCAGCTACTGAAGTCTGCTTGCCAGTGGTTATCCTGTGGGATTCTGCTTAAATAAGCTCTCTTGTCTCTTTGCTTACTCAGCCTGCACTGTCGCCTTCTCTTAGTTCCTTGTTTATCATTCTGGAATCTCCTTATGACAGTAACATAAATAAAATCATTAATTTACAGATGTGCAAACACACACATTACAAGAACATTAAACAACATTAACTGTTAACTGTTCAGTAAGTACCAGATGCTTTCTTGTGAATTTACAGTGCTATACATTGGATTTTTGTAATATCAGGTTATGAACAGAATATTATTTCTAACATGACTAATAACAAGGACTACCACAACAATGGCTCATAAAGTGCACTGTAGCTAAAAAGTAAATGCTAATGTGGGAACTACTTGTCTTGAGGAAAGGTTCCATCATTTCAACCAAAACACAACATTTTCACAGGGTCAAACTGCAGCACTTCAGGAGTGGCATTCTTCAAATTGTTTGAGGATTTTTTTTTTCTACTGAAGCACCTTCAAGGCTTGCTTTATACAGCAAATAGCCAACCAGTTTCCACTAGCTTACTGTTATTAAACTTTGTTCAGTGTGAAATTTGAACTATATCTAGTTAACACAATATTGGAAGTCAAGAAGCCTATTTTAAGGTGGTCTATTATTTCACAGTAGCTCTTTCACATGTACACCAGATGCATAATCTCAACATTACAGTAGAGACTCTGACTAAATTTGTTGGGATTTACACTATCAAAATTCAGCATATGTTGGTGTTTAATTTCAGAAGTATAGCTCTTGCATTGCAGATAGTGGCAGGCCTTTAGGTGCCTCAAGAAAAGCAATTAACCATATCTTTGTAAAGCAGTACTAAAAACAAAACTTGTAAATGAAAGTGCTTTTTTTTTGTTCCTGCAGCTGCAAGTGTTTATGGATGAACTGTTTAGAGAAGCATGTAAATGTTGTAGTCGTGAATCTAATCTACTATAGATAGGAGAATTCCATAGTAAAGTGGATATGACTGCCCTGTCCGTGACATATATACAGTATTTTAATCATTTCACTCATCCCTAAATGTTTATGAAGTGTTTGCTGAATAATTATAGTAAGATACTCTTCAGAAGTAAGATGGGAAAAAAAAAAAACATGTTCTCAAAAATGACCTGTCCTTATGCAAACTTGTCATAGAATGCCCTCAATATTTACTGTATAAAAAGTGTGTTTTCATGTTGTTCAAATGTACTGTTTTATAGAACAGGGAAAAGAGGAGTACCGTGTATTTCCAAGGCTCTTCCCTTTTTGATTTCTAGTTTTCACGCTGTCAGTAATAGCATCTGCATTCTTTGCCAATACAATTTCACTAATAGTATGTTGCCAGTTTTCAATATGTGCTATGTGGTGGTGGGAATTTATTTGTTTTGTCCGGTATATATATAACACCTTGTATCTTAAGCAATTAGAACATGCCTGACTGAGGTATAGGGCTATTAAAGTGCTTCTGAAGTGCTTTAAATGTATCTGTCGGTTGCAAGTGAAGTGGGAAATGTGGATACAGGTCAGACAACACATTCCAGTTGTCAGATGATGTCTTATTTGTACGCACACTCACAAATTATACAGGTCAGGAACAAACTCTTACTAGTTTTACTGAACAGCATTTGCAATGAGAAAGAACAGGCTTTAATTACAGTTTTGACTTTGTCGAGTACTGATTATTTTTATTTATTCGAAAAACCAGGCCCCCTCTGTTATTTTAACCGATGTCAATATTCCTGCTAAGGGCACTGTACTTTCACCCTCACTGCAGCAATTCTCCGCAGGGTTCAGTAGACCCGAAGATTCAGTGGGCATCCTCCGATCCCACGATCAAGCCAGCTTCCTTTTTCACCCAGGAACTCGAGGGTGAATGTCAGCAAGCTACTGACCTCTGGACGACAAAGGCCTGCAGGTTTCCACCTTTGAGCTCACTGGGTGCCTGGCCAGCAGGGATTGCTGTTTCAAACAATGTCTAGTTTGCCTTTATTTTTTAGTGTTTGAAGTTACAGATTAACATTCTTGTAATTTTGCAAGACAGACTGTCTGATGTACAGTATATATTGTTAAAAAAAAAAGAGAAGAGGCTGTTCACATTGTTACAAAGATTTAACAAAACCACATAAGATGTGTTCCACTTTCCACCACTGAGAAACTGAAAACAGGAAATCAATAAAGTAGTTATTATTATTTTTATTATTTTTGAAAGTCTCCCAAGCTTGTTGACATTTCCAGTGGTCTGCTTAAGACTTAAAATCAACAGAACAGTGACATCTCTTCTTGCTGTGTTTGTTTCAGGAAGACTGTAAATGTCATGCAAACTGTGTTATTACTGCGCAGATCAACCTCTAATAAAACAATCTCTGTTTGCTAAGTTATAAGCTTTATGATATGTGTTCCTGTGGTTCTCAAATAATGGTTCATCAGGAAAAAAACTGTAGTTCAAAGTTCTTGATCAGTTTGCATGCCATTCATGTGTTACTTAGGACTGAGGAGGATCCGATGTGTGACGTATGTGGTGCATTTGGTGGTTAGAGAACATTGCCTTGGGACATGTAAAATGAGATATGGAGGTCTCAGCCTAGGATGGATTTTCACCCCATCCTCATTGCATTAGAAAATAAAATTGCGGTCAATAACAAATCTAAGCTGTTGTGTAGTGTGCAGGTGCACAATGTGCTCCACATTCCACCTTGCAGTTGCTCATTGATTCTGTTGTTTATGAGGTGTTCTGTGGCGGCGTGTGTTAATACAAATATGTTTTTGTCTTGTCCTCACTATGGGCATCAACCAAGTGACATGTTTCAAAAATGGATAACTTTTGAGTGTCTTAAACTACATTTACTGGATTTTACTGTTTTTATAAAGGTAATAGTTGTCTTCTAGAAGAAAAATGTGTTAGTGAATGATTTCTCTATCGGGGGTATGTATACTTCTTAGCAACTTTTTAAGAACAAATCCTCATCTCCTGAGGAAGTAACATTAGGAATGTGTGGGAGTGGTGCCTACTAAAGATAAGGTACAGAGCTAGTCAACAGCATATTAGGTATGAGTAAAAAATGTATAATATAGAGGAGTTCAAGTGACCTGCAACAAAGAGATGCAGCTTTTTCAATGTATATAACAGAATGTCATTAACTACATTTTACAATTTTACCTGACATATGATGACATGTAAATGGTGTTTTTAATTTTTACATTTTTAGATGTTTTGAAAATTGTGCAGGGATGGATATAAGACTCAAATTGGGCTTATTCGTTACATCCACAACGCGCTTTACCACAAGCTTGATAAGCCACAGTGTAGACCAGGGGTCTCCAGCCCTGATCCTGGAGAGCTACAGGGTCTTCTGGTTTTCATTTCAGCCGAGCTCTGAGATACTTAATTGAACCAATTATTGGCTTAATTAGTTAAGATTAGCATGTATTCCAGATCTTTAGCCATTGATGACATAAAGACACCTATAAAACCAGCAAGATCGGGGCTCGCCAGGACCAGGGTTGGAGACCCCTGGTGTACAGTATAGGTAACACATTCAGGTGTCTTATTAGACTCATAGTAAAAGCAGAAATGGATCAAAGTGCAATGCAGCGGGAAGCTTATTTCCATCCCTGATTGTGTAACTCTCCTTTTAGGATTCATCAAGGTTATTTTGCATTGTTTGTTAAGCACCGGTATGTCTGTTTTCTTTGGCGATAGTATTTGTCAGTGAGTTGTAACTGGCATATGTTTGCATATAGACCCCGAAGCCGCTGCCCTCAGTAGTTGATAAACGCCAAGCAAGCCAATTTATAAAATAGTGGAACCGCCACCAAACTTTAAATGGAAAACCAACACCAGATTTCTTTCAACTTCGCAACCACTTTGCCACATGTGGTGTCAGATAAGAAGGGATGGATCACGTTTCACTAGCGACGCTGCTGGAGGTGCTGGACAGTAGACGGGAGGTTGAGGAAAGACGGAGAGAGGAACAGTACATGGCATTGATTGAGAAGGTTGGGCTGGCAATACCGTCAAATGCACCAGCAGGACCCGTGATGACAGCCCCAAAAGGGTGCAAAAGATGCAGGTGGATGATGACCCAGAGGCTTACATGGTCGCTTTTCAGTGACTGGCTACCACCGTGTCATGGCCCAAGGAATTCTGGGCAAGCCAGCTGGGATCCTGCCTGATCAGGGAGGCTCAGACAGCCTCCCAGGCCATGAAGGTTGTGTGATCACATGGTGCCCAGAAAACGACCTTGAAGATGGGTGAGGCTATTGTGGTCGAGCAGTTCTGCCATGTGGTTGGTGCTGAAATCCAGGCATGGATACGACGCCACAACCCCGACAATCTGGAAGAAGCTGTGAAACTAGCTGAGGATTTCGAGGACTTCCTGGTTTCCACCCAGGCTGGCCTACTCACTGCTCCAGCACAATGGAGCAACCAAGCACCACCTCCTCTCTCCACTCCACCATCATCAGGACTGGGACCGAGACCTCTTAGACCGCTGACCCCAATGGGCAACCTTGCCTCCCCTGCAGGTTAGCCACCAGCTGTGGTAGAGTTGCTGCCAAACATTTAACCTCTGCTCCCCCCTTCCCCCTACCTGTTTTAGATGCCACCAGTTGGGACACCAGGCCAGGTCATGCCCATCTGCGATAGAGTGTGACATGGTAGCTTGCAATTGGGCATCAGAAGCTGGTAAATTAGGGGAAATGGTTGGGAGGGACCTTGTATTATTAATGTGGTTTTAGTGAATGTGAAAACCCATGCATTAGTGGACACAGGGTGTGAGCATACCTTAATTCGGGCAGCTCTCTTGGGCGGTGTGTTATGGCAGCCACAAGGTCACATAAAAGCATACTTATCATCACCTGCTAGTTGGGGTGGCCGAGACTGGCCAAACTAAAAAGAATTTATTAAGTTAATGGCAGTCTCAACCACATACATGAATGTGGCAGTAAAGAAAGGAAGGGAAATGATTGGTGATGTTTTTCCCTTTCAAGCTGAAATGTTTTCCACCCTTTTTCATCCAAGAAAAACTAACAAAGAAAGACAGATCAGAAAATGGGAGGGAGCATTAATGAGACAAGGCTGGGGTCTGGTGGAAGAATGTTCCGATGGTAACAAACGTCAGTCAAAGGGGTCAGAACGCAGTGTGAACGAGAGGGTGAGGTTACTTGGCTATCCAGGGCGGAGGCTTCTCCAGCCCCTCTCAATATACTGGACATGTGGCATTGAAGTGGAGACATAGTGTGGGGCCAAAACAATGAACCCCTCATTAGTGCACACTTGGGGACAGGTCTGGTCTATTGAAGGTAAGGATGTTGAAGGTGCTGGGGTGCTAGTATTTCCAAAGACCTCTAGCACTAAAGACATTTCAATGGGGGAACAGTTACTTCCAGATCAGCAACGAGAGCTGCTTAAGTTAATTTAGGAGTTCAATTATGTTTTTTCTGACTTGCCCAGTAGAACTAATCTTGTTGAATATGCTATTAACTCTCCCCCAGGTGTCACAGTGCAAGAGAGACCTTACCAGATCCCAGAAAGTCGACAAAGTGGCATTAGCAAAGAGGTTTGGGTGATGCTCGAACTTGGGGTGATCGAGCCTTCCAGGAGAGAGTGATACAGTCCAATTGTGATAGTAGCCAAAAAGGATGGAACCAAATGCTTTTGCCAAGTTGGATGCCTACTCCATGCCTCGGTTCGACGAGCTTCTTGATAGACTGGGAACGGCTAGGTTTATCTTCACTCTGGACCTGACAAATGGATACTAGCAGATCCACTTAACCCACAGTTCTTGAGAGAAAAACTCATTTTGAACTCCTGAAGGGCTGTTCCATTTCATAACTGCTGTTTGGGCTACATGGTGCACCCACTGCCTTTCAGAGACTGATGGACCATGTCTTATACCGGCATCGTGGATATGTGGCAGCGTATATTGACAATGTTGTTATTTACAGCTCCACCTGGCGAGAGCATTTGGCCATCCTTCAGTCTCAAGGGTAGCCCGGCTGACAGCCAACTTGGAAAATGTGCGATTGCCAAAACAGAGGTGCAATAGTTGCGATTTGTAATGGGAAATGGGAGGGCGAAACCTGTTGTCACCAAGGTCCAGGCTTTGGTGGATGCGGAAATCCCCAAAGCCAAGGCTCAGGTTAGGTTAATTACCGTTGATTCATCACTGAGTATGCCACAGTGGTCAATCCCTTAGTTGACCTCACCAAAAAGAGCACACCAAATTCAGTTAAGTGTTCAGCAGAATGTCAGGGGGTGTTTGATACTATTAAGCAGAGACTCTGCCAGGCCCCCACTCTCATCACACCAGATTTCACCAAGAGATTCATCCTCCACACCGATGCATCGGATGTTGGTTTTGGTGCGTCACGCTCCATTTCCTGCCAGAAATTAAAAGGAATTCCCAATGCATTTTATAGATTTGTCTGAGTATGACAAATCTTATGAAAAAGCAAAAAAAAAAAAAAAAAAAAAAAAAAAAAGTTTGCCATTACACAATTTGTCTCATGTACCCCCTAAATATGTCTCGTGTACTCCTGGGGGTACACATACCACAGTTTGGGAACCTCTGCTTTAAACATTGTGGCTTGAGTTCTCTTTTTTCCATCTGTAGTCTACACTACTACCAATTTTTTTTTTCAAAAATGTGCCTGTCAAATTACATTTTAATGTAATTGTTTTTGTTATGATTTAGCAAGGATTGGGTTAAAAATCTCTACCCCTGCATGACAGTTGTTTGCCTTGTTCCCTCAATTCCATCAGTGTGACAATGTGGCTTGAGTGGAGGAACCTGGGACTCTGATTGGCTGACCATTTGGCCATCCAATTAATCAATTTAGTTAACTGAGGGCCACTTGCATAGGCAGGTAGTTATATGGCTGCAGAATATGCTGGGTGGTATACAGTAGGAACAATGTAAGCTGGTTGAGATGGGAAACTTTATAGTGCTGTCTGCTGAGGTAAGACAGAGAGCTTTTCTGTCTCTGTTCAGGGGAATCTACGTCTCCTCTTTAAAAGCCTGAGGACTGGGTGATAACCGGTGATCATCAACACTGAAAGAGAACTTGCAGGAGCAGTTACAGAGCTTTCAGCATTGTCTCCACTGCAGGGGTCAGAATCCATATTAAGGCAAATTGGAATATAGTATGAGAAAGCTCAGTATAGCTCTGTGTGTCCATGCTTTATGAATAAATGAAAGACTTTAGTCTATAGTGCTGACAATGTGTTGTACTTCACAAAACAAAAATCAAATTAACATTTCAAAGCTCACATTTTCCAAAAGTGAAATGAAACCAGATATGGAAGAAATGTCATTCAGTCATAAGCGGTTTGAATTTTCATCTCATCAAAGAAAATTGAGCCGTTTTGAGAGCAAGATACAAATGGTAGGTTTCACTTCAATGAAAGGTATAGTGTGGAGAGGTATATCGACATGTTGTATTTTTCTCTTCTTAATATTTTCAAAATGAAAGTATCCAATTCATAAAATCACCTGATAAATGACATTAATCTGTATCATTTGAAAACAATGTGGCAGATCATTTAAAGGAAAATACATATCTGTTTACTATACATTTTTATGTGTATCTGTTTTGTATATGGTAATTTGTAACGCTGCAGAATAATCTGTCAAGTGATGCTAATAAACCTGCAATTATTAGCTTACTACTATGCACTGAATGCCTACATACATGCAGTAAAAAAAAAAGTCTTGCTGTTTATTTGAATATATTTCTATGGAGAAGGACATTTTAGATTACCTGTTGTCATTGATCTACATATGTTAGATGATATTACAGACCTGGAAAGTAATGTGCAGGACCGGTCTAAGCCCCTTAGCGGTCCAGTTATTCAGGGCCAGTCAGACGTGCCAGGTCCAATTTATTTTCACACGTGCTGTTTATTTTACACGCGCTGTTTAAAATATATTTTTTCAGAGTAAAACATGTTTAAAAGACACTGAATCGCAAAAGTACACTCACATTTTTATTTCCTGCGTGCAGTACCTTACACTTTTCTCTATTAAATGTAATTTGCCATGTGTCTGCCCAGTGAATCTTGTCTAGATCATTTTGAATGACCTTTGCTGCTGCAACAGTGTTTGCCACTACTTTTCTGTCCTCTGCAAATTTAACAAGTTTGCTTACTATACTAGAATCTAAATCATTAATGTAGATTAGGAATAGCAGAGGACCTAATACTGATCCCTGTGGTACTCCACTGGTTACCTCACTCCATTCTGAGGTTTCTCCTCTAATCAGTACTTTCTGTTTTCTACATGTTAACCACTCCCTTATCCATGTACATGTGTTTCTTTTATACTTGTATTGAAAGTGTGCTATTACAGTAGTTGACAGTAGCCTGAATAAAATCTGAGTTTATAATGGTGCCATGTATACTTTATTATGAGACATTCCATTCTTAAATCAAAACTCTTTTTGTTGTTTGTTCCACACCTGGAAATGACTGTAAAACTGAAGCAACTGAAAGTATGCTGTGCTACAAGTACTTGCGTCACACGCTTCATGATGTCAAACAGTGTTATGACTCAGATATATAGGAACTCCCCATGTAGTGAAGGTGAAATATTGTGTTGTTAATTGTTGATATGTTTGTTGAACTGACAACCCACATTATAAAGAATAGAGGAAAGAGCAACTATAAAATTGTTTCAGTTTGGAATTTCTTAAATGACCAAAAGCATATAATGGAGATGCTAAATTGTATTCAGTTTTATAAATGGTCAACCTTAATGTATTCAATGGATCCTGTAGTTTGTTGTAAAGTAAAGGGATAACAATTGATTTAAAAGGGGCATTTCATTACTGAGTCAGATTAAAGAAAAAAGAAATGAGGGTCTGATGAACTTTTCATGTCAAACTTTTAATGTCAGGTTGATTTGGAATAAAATATCAGTTTGGGATTCTTGCATGTTGGATTAAGATTTGGTGCACTTTGAAACAATTCATGTCAGATTGACTTTCAATAAAAGTTCAGCATCAATTCAGGATTTTTGCTTTTTGTACTGTGTTTTAATTTTTTAACAAACAGGATAAAGCAAAGGCAGAATACATGTAGTTCTACTTTTATTCACAATCTCATCTCATTAACTTGCTCCAGCAGTTTATTTAGATTTTTCTTTTGCTATAACTAACCACTCGATTATAACGAAAAGGCTTGGACCCCAACAGGTTCATTAAAAAAATACAAAACAAAAAAACATTACAAGTTCTGTGTAAAAATGGCTGTCCAGACAAAAGCGGTTATATGTTTTCAATTAAACTATGGCTTATACTCAATAATTTCTAATTACTCAGCTATGGTACAGCTGACGATACCAGAAACACACCCATAATTTTGAAGCAATTTAAAAACTAATTTACCATAATCCTCAACAGGGTCTCACCCAGACAGTAAAACTAACAATTTTAAAATAATATATATATATATATATATATATATATATATATATATATATATATATATATATATATATATATATATATATATATATATATATATGGCAACAACATGTATTCCGACTAAACTTGACAGTAATTGGTTTAGACAAAAAAATTATAATCGGTTTTTCAGGCTTCTACCCTGCTGATGCACTGTAGATGCTCTAATGGCCTAGCTTTTGTTTCTTACCCCCATAGGTCAATCGGCATATGATCACATCGTGATGTGAGGTCAAGCTAACAGTCTAGATTAGATTGCTCTACCATGTTCTGCTAGCCTCCTTTAGTTCTTACAGTTTTAAGGTCAATCGGCAACTGGTCAAACATTGATGGCTGAATGGCCTTCTCTCTTTCCACCAGCAAAGGCAGTTCTGCTGGTGAACATGCTGCAAGTGGCAACACCGGCAGCTACAAGGCTGACAGCAGAATTGCTGATAGCACCAAGGCTGGATCCTTCAGCAACGACAGATCTTGCAGCGGTGTGGTGCACTCCGGAAGTGGCGCTGGTGCTGGTAGAGGTGATGATGCCCTCAGCGCCGGACACTCTGGCAGTGGCTGTGATGCTGTGTACTCCAGCTGTACAACTATTGTTGGTGGAGCTGGTCAGTTCCCTTTTCTTCGGTATCGGTCCCAGAATTTCTGGCAAACTGGCCTCCCCAGGCGATGGTGTACAGGCATCTCCAGGTGGTGTGAAATAGGCCACTCTGGGCATTGCAGACATGGCAGCCCTAGGCATTGCAAGCATGGCAGCCGTAGGCATTGCAAGCATGGCAGCCCTAGGCGTTGTAGGCTCGGCAGCCCTAGGCGGTGCAGGTGTGGTAAGACAGGATAGGAGTTGACCCTTTGGAGGCGACGGCATGAACTGACCCTCGGGAGGTAGCTTCAGCTCCTCAGGTGGTTGAGGCGGGAGCAGCAGGTAGTCTCGCCCTGATGACTGAAGCAGGAGCAGCAGGTAGTCTCCCTCCCTTTGGTCGCTGGAGACTGGTGCGATTCTTCTTCAGTCGCTTGGGACTGGTGTGGCTCTCCCTCGGTCACTGGAGACTGGTGCGGCTCTCCCTCGGTCACTGGGGACTGGTGTGGCTCTCCCTCGGTCACTGGGGACTGGTGCAGCTCTCCCTCGGTCACTGGGGACTGGTGTGGCTCTCCCTTGGTCACTGGGGACTGGTGCGGCTCTTTTCTGGGATCAGACATGGACTTGCCTACTGTCTGTGGAGCTGGAGTAGATGTGTGGCTCCTCCGATGGGACTGGAGATGGCAGGGCCCCTCCCATATCTGCAGCCAATGTAGTTGTGTACCATGGCTGGGATGTCTGGGAGGGACGCTTAATGGTGTTGCTGTTCCCAGGCTTCCCATCGCTCCCCATCTCGGGGGCCCACAGCAAGTCAATCGCCATCAGGAAGTCTCCCCTCATACTCCGCTCAGGGTCCACCAGCCAGTCCTATATCTCCCTCAAGTTTATAAAACTGTATTCTTCTTTTCAATTACCAGTACATTCTGTCATTGGGGTTGTAGATTCCGGTAAAAGATACAGTCTTTGACATACAAGTTAACTTATATTATGTATAGGGGTGAACATATAATTTGTTTTAAATCTACATTAGCATTTGGATTGTGTCTCATTTTAGGGTTAACTGTGGCTTGAGAAGAGTACAACTTCTGCCATTCAATACCAACATTTTTTACGCTGTTCAGTAGCAACTTTTGAATGACAGATCCTTAATTAAGTGTTATACGTTGGTTTGCTGTAGTAGATTCTAGCTCTCGTGGTAGTGGTCTATGGCTTTTTGTAAAAAAATGTGTATTATCAAATCATACTGGACCCTGTTCTCTTCTCTCCTGTCTCCCAGTTTTTTTCAGTTTTGCAGCCTGGAGGGACTGAGGTGTACACTGAGGTGTGCACCTAACCCCAAGGTCGCTCTGCCTCCAGTTCTCCAGGTTTTAACAATAAAATACCATTGAGATACCTGTGCAGTCAGACTACAGCAAAATGGATCAGGATCATATATTGCTCAGTGGTACTAATATTGATCATTGATAACACTGTATAATAAAAAGGCTGCAACTGTGCTGACATTTTACTAGTGACTCACCATTGCAGTCACAAAATTTTGTTACAAATTGAAGGACCCACGTTTAAAGATGGTCACTCACTTGTCTGGTGCAATACAATTTCCCCATTATCCTATACAATACATGTTTTTTTTTCCCTTCTTCAGTTTACTTTAATGTCTCCTTTTTCTTGAGACTCTCAGGGAGAGAAAACTGCGCCCCAGTTTAATGTGGAACTCTGCTCTTTGCCATCATTAATCTTTGTCATGCTTATTGAAACTCTGTAGCCCTGCACATTTGTACTACAAACAGCTTAGTGCATGAGCTAACAGGATAATAGATTTGAACAGGCTACCCAGGTTAGTTTATGATGTAATACAGCTAGAGTTTACTTCTGTTATCTAATAGATGAATTCATTTCCAGACTAGGCTCTTAATCCAGCTTCACTTGCAATCTTAAGTATCTTCGAATACTTTTGTTTAACAGCAAATGAGTTTACTCATACCAGTACCACACTGAAAGTGAATAACTCAATATCTATCCCAAGGCAACAATAATTAGACATAGATTATTGCTGTTAGGCAGTAGGACAGTGAGTATTTGATGGACTATTTTGTCCGACCATCTTTTATTATCCACCACTGTGGATGAAATCCCCTGCAAAGGTGATACAGTGGAAGAGATCTTACGTACAGTGTGTGTGTCACACTTCACGCATTTTTGCTTATATGTGGAGAACCACATATCCAAACATCATTAACACTCAGTAAGTAATGTAAAGCCTTTTGTCTGAAAGGTTTGCCTGTGTTTTGGCAGATGTATGTCTGTCTGGCAGTGTTTCTATTAAAGGACATTGCTCTGCCTGGTTACCTCTCTCAAAGGAAGTAACTGTCAGTGGCATCTGCACTTTAGCCAGCTTGGGAACAGAACAACACCCTCAAAAGCCTGTAGGCAGCTGTCAGGTCACTGAGTTTGCTGCTTGAGTCATACAAAAACAGTTTCTGTGTTGACAGGGATTTATGGCAGGGTAATGTCAGCCCCCACACAAAACAGAGTATGTCTATGATAAAGCAGGAAGTTCTTGAAGATGTAACTATGCTTGTGCTTTTAGTTTGCAAATTAGGTTATATTGATTCATATTGATTTTTTTACCTTTCTTAGATTATTTGCATAAGGTCAACCAGGATAATTGTGGTTGGAAACTCTGTAACATGATTTCAAACTAAGATAACTTTATACTGATTGAATGCATTTTCCTAAGCTGTTCTTTTGGTTTAATTGTTGGAATGTCAATAAACTCGGATGTAAGGTGTATCTAGAAATTCAAAGACATGTGAGCTTAAATAAATAAAGCAGTGCACCTGCCTGTTACCCAGAGGAAATGGGGCAACTGGGGCCCTGTTTAAAGTGTGGCAACAAATCAGCACTAGCTTGCTAAAGTATATGCTTAAATAAGAAGGATTTGCACTATACTTTAGATGCATTTTGTTGTCACTATGATAAGACATCCCTTTTTGTACTTTGAATAGAGTACCTATATTTTCATATGAGGCCTACATTTTTTTTGTATTTTGTCACATTCACTGTTCATATGCGTGGTTACACATTTTTGGTTAGATATTGGTCATTGCAGAGGATTAGATGGGGACATGTAACACCTTTCTTTAACTTCAAACATATCAACGGTCAACGGATAGGTCTTCTCGTTCTTTTGATGTATATATCACACTGTACTTGTGTGACCTTTCACAGACGTAGAATACCGAATTGAAGGTCAGAAAATTGGTCCACTTGGTCCAATATCATAGAGAGATTTTCAAAGTTTTTTTTTTCATGATGCTGAGCAGTCTGGAGCCCTCTGCATGCATGCAGAAAGTGTGTATTTTTTTTTCTGATGTCAATCTATCATGTTTTACCGAGAACATTAATGTTCATATACAATGGGAAGAACCCAGAAGGCTTTGTTTTGGTTCCGTATTTAAATTAGTCATGTGCCTCTACCAGAAATAACTGTTTCCTTAAATCACTGATCTTTCCAGCTGACCAAATAGTAATCACTTTCTATTTCCTAATTGTTAGATACTGAGATCTATACTGTATACTTGTTTTTTTGAAGATGGCTTCACCAATCATTTATTCTTTGCTGTTCAGTTTACAGCAGGGGGTTTACATGTTGTTTTTTTTTTTTTTTTAAAAGGCTCAGCCTTTAAAACGAACCTGTTGAGAATACACAATATGCTCACGCTACAGTAATTCAGTGACTTCTCTTGCTTTAACTACAAAAAAAAAAAAAAAAAAAAATACAGTCATATCTACCAAAAGCAGTTTTATTTGTAAATGGAATTAAAAAGCTGAACTATACCACACAGATATGCTCAGGTGTAGTATGCAACCACTTTCTGTTGCACTTTAAGGCTAAATCTCCTTATAATACAATGCAATCTTATTCTTGCAATGGATTACACCCTATTGTAATTTTATTGGTTGGCATACATTTTTTATTAAAAGTTTGATCGTGGATGAAGACTATGAGCATGCAAGTTGTTGATGGCTTAAATAACATCCATTCAGCTGTCTTTCAGATTTGGTATTTAACATTGTGTGCACTTTTAAATGTTACACAGTTGTATTGAGCTATGGTGACCTTTGAACCAACTGATACAGATCAGAGATCAAATCAATATTTAATGCATTTTCTTTAATAGTCCTCTCCCAAATCTTTTGAATCAGATCATTCAACAAAAGAGTTTCTAAAGGATTTTCTGAAATGGTATTCATGCAATTCTATTGAACCTTGCTGGATGCATTAGATGAGTTTGCCCAATAGTTAATTAGTTCAACTGACCTTTGTTTTGAGGTCAGTGGTCAGTGCTTCTTTCCATTTGGCTGTCCATCTGTTGGTGTGTCAGCATTCTCAGGTTATTAAAATCCCATACATTGTTCTGTTTCTGGATTAGTTGCTCCAGTACATTACCTTGGTTCTACCAAATTATGACATAAATCAACACATGATCCCAGTTAATTCCTGCCAATGTTGAAGATTTTGTCACTCACTATGAATGCCATGTCCAAGGTCAGAATATTGGTCCAGTTGTCAATAATCACCATGTTTTATAGCTTGCATGAAAATTTCAGTTTTTTCTACTGTAATATCACATTTTAGAAACAACATAAAAGTTTATGGATCTCTGTAAGGCTGTAACATTTTAAATGTTTAAATCAATGAGTTTAAATTATCATGTGAGATTTTACCCATTTTTTCAAAAGGAAGCCTGAAATAAATAATCAAAAAAATTACCACCTGTTCCAGATTTAACAGTAAGTAGTGGCTGCATATTTATTTAGTGCCCATGGAAGCATGATGGAAGGGTTCGTTATCATCTTGAAGGTATCCATCGGCATCAGGATACAAGTGCAATATTGTTGGGTGAACTTGACTGAGAAGATGCTTGAACTGTAGATAGATCCTCAGAAAGTCTTCTACATTTTTACAGTACAACAACAGTGTGAAAGGTTATTAGGAACTTTTGACTCCTGTTTTACATACTGTAGACTGACAACAAACCACTAACAATGGCTGCTGCAAAGAAACATCCCAAAAGCACACCAATACAGAAAAGTCAGTAAGAATCAGGTGAAAGCTTTTTTTTTTCCATTTATTTTTTTATGTTAAAAATAAAATTGCAGAGAAACAGCCTAATGTATTATTATTATTATTATTATTATTATTATTATTATTATTATTATTATTATTATTATTATTAATAAGTCATTTAGAAGACGTTTTTGTCCAAAGTGACTTACAGAGACTAGGGGTTGAACTGTGCATCACAACTGCTGCTGCAGAATCACTTATAAGAGGACCTCAGTTTTGTCTCATCCAAAGGAACGATCACAAGGAGGTTAAGTGACTGTCTCAGGGTCACACACAGTGAGTTAGTTGCTGAGCTGGAATTGAACAGGGAACCTCCTAGTAACAAGCCCCTTTCTTTAACCAGTGGGTTAAAATTGTACAGCTCTCTATTTTTCAAGAAATTTAAGTGACAGGAAGCCATGGTTGATGTGTCATTAGATTAAGCACTGAAGTGCTGTGATAACCCTATCAGTCATTTGCTGTGACACCTTTGTTAATTCAGCCAGTCCCAAACACATGCATGTTTGGTACCATAATGAACTGCTGTTTCTGTTAACTTGAAGAATCCCTGGGACCACCTCATGGGTTTCTTTCAGGAAATCTGTTTCAAGAAAAATCAATGCATCAGCAAATGTGTCTACCATGCAGAGGATTAATCTACAGGCAGTACTCTCACATTCTGATTAAAGCTTAACAAAAAGCCTGCTTAATGACTGTGATTCTTACAAATTTGTTAATCTGCATTATTCGTTGTATTAATAGCTGGCTAATCTAGACTTTATCTCCAAGCAAATCCTGTAATTGATTTACATTCTTTTTTTTGTTTGCTATGTAAAAAAATGACATTGGGAACCTTATGCCCAAAAGTTGGTTTAACAGAAAAGGTGCAGGGAACTTTATAAACCATTATTAGGTCACCATTAACCTGTTTGATTCTGGAGTGCTTGTGAGCAGTCTTAGAATGCCTGTCAATGCCAGTATCCAGCTCCTTTTAGTGATCATTAAAGAGCCAACAGGCATAGCCTTGCTGTTATAAAAAAGGATATTGCATTTCTTTTTCTAGAAACCCATGAGTCAGGAATTCCATGGAGCTGCATGGTTTAAGTAAACCTAAAATGCAAGTAAAGTTAAGAATAGGCATTACCTAAAACCAGGAAATACCAGGCTTCATACTGTTAAAATGGTAACTTTCAAAGGAGAAAGGCACTTTTTTTTTTATCTCCTGCACTATACAAACACTGAAGTTATTTATTTTATTATTTAATAAGGTTTCTAATACTGTAGTGGCCTTCGTTTTCTTCTGGCTTCAAGGTTAGTAGTATACTGGTTTAGCAGGGTGTCTAATTTCAAAATGTATAGAACTCTAACACAGTAGTTAAATTAAGAGGTTTGTAGCTCAAAACTTTGAATTAGTTTTTAGTTTCTAAACATGTGCTGGGCCATATAATCACATAACCTCTCTAGTCCTCCAATTAGAATGTGTCCTTCATTCCCTCTACACAGTATCAGTGCAAGTTATATTATAAGTGACTCTGAACATAACAGCCTACCTCTGTAAAGTGCTTTGTGATGGTGGTGCACTATGAAAGGCGCTATATATATTATTATATTATTATTAATGACTGCATGTACACATCAATTACTTGGTGCTTTAACACACCTACTGTTTGTATGTTTGTTTAGTACTTAGGTTACATTTAAACTCTGTCTGTTTTTCAGGCAGGTGCTTTTGTTTTCATTTTTTTTAATTCTATTTGTATCTGGTTCAGAAAATGAATGTTTGTACAAGATTGACACAAAGGGGCTTGGAGGTTAACTAAATCAAGTTGTCCAAATATTTAAATAAGGAGTATGTACCACACAGTCCTCAAAGTATACATTAAATAACGCAAATCAAATATTTATAATCGCTATACAAACCAATTTTTCATCATTTTTACAAACCTGCATACAAACACAGACAGATATAGCTACACATTAGCAAGCACAATACAGTCTTACATTAGTGGTATACATCCTGTTATCTCCAACTGCGGAACTACTGAATCTTGCAATACAATCTCTTTTTTTTAATGCAGCATGTGAATAACAAAAAGATGATATCCACTATAAATGGTAAAGTGGCTGATTCTTTATTATGACAGTACAATAGTACCAATGGCTACATGTAATTGTGTCACATCTCCTCTTGATGATAGCATGATTTATTGCATAAAACCTTTTATTTATTTATTTATTTTTATCTCATATCGAACCAGGCAGTATCTAATACAGTTTCAAATACATACACTAACACACGTTCTCACACATCCAGAAAGATAGTGGGGGTAATACTAATAACACTGTTCCACCTTTCCTTAAATCAATCATGTGTTATGAACATTCCCCAGACTTGCAGTATATGTAAGTGGGTTGAGATAATGAAAAAATAGTGCACTAGATCAATGAAAATGTGGACCTTGGATCGAAAATTATTCTTTTTCCAGAAGCTCATTTGTTCCCCAGGCATGCCTGTGCTTTCCCTGTGCTCACATTATGTGAATTGATGTGAAATGTATGTGGGAGTATTCGGATATAACTTCCCTCTACAGTCAAACACATTATGTAATTCACGGGAGGGGGGGTGAAACAAAGTCTGCAGCTGACATCACTATAAACTCTTTAAATGGAGAAGTTTCATCTCACGAGGCTCTTCCGTGAGTGTGTCTGTTCTAGTATTTAATTGCTTCAGTTCTATTCTGAGTACAATGTCTGCTAAGGGGCGTGAGAGACTGGCCATTTTGCCCAGTTTGTAGTTTTGACAAGTGATCCTATGATTTAAATGTATTTAACTCTAAATATGTGAGTAGTGTTCATAAATCACATATTCACATCTACAAAAGCAAAGCAACTCATGGATTAAACAAATTGCTACAGTCTTCTCATCATAAATATGCACGAACGGTAAATATTAATGTGAGCAAGTACTGTAGTATATGCATCAAGTTCTGCAATCCATCGCTTTTATGTTGTTAACATCTAAAAGAATCACCCAGATAACAGGATAGGGAGTACCTCATTGCCTTTCTCACTGTTTTTTTCTCTTTTTTCTCTCTCTCCCTCTCTCTCTCTCTCTCTCTCTCTCTCTCTCTCTTCATACACAGGCAGGCAGGCAGGCACATGACGCTTCTCTCAGTGCAGTTCACACAGCCTTGCAGAGACTGGTACATCCAGACGCTGTAGCTGTATTTAATTGACTGGCTCCATTCCACAGCTGAACTGACCTAGTAAACTTTCCAGTGAACCTGGATTCCTGCAGTCTGATTTGCTTCCTTCTCCTCGCATGCTCAGTCCCTTCTGCGGAAGATGCAGATCCCAACACACTGATTGCAGTTGGGTGGACTTGTCCTGTTTGTGGTCTGTCAGAGGTTTGCTTTTTCCATCTCGAGGAGGATGTTTGAAAAAGGGGGAAGGGGAGGTGACAAATACAGAGACCAAAACAAATATTAGAGGACCCACTTTGGGCTATTATTAGGCAGGAAATGACCAAATAAACAAGCAGATGGAGGCATGGTGAGACTTGAATTACCTTACTGTATGCATTTAATCTCTGACAGAAACAGGCACCAAATGCTAAGGAATTTCTTATCTGATCAGAGCTGCAAAGCTGCACAACGATAAGG
This sequence comes from Polyodon spathula, assembly GCF_017654505.1. Classification (NCBI taxonomy): domain Eukaryota; kingdom Metazoa; phylum Chordata; class Actinopteri; order Acipenseriformes; family Polyodontidae; genus Polyodon; species Polyodon spathula. The sequence continues at coordinate 71,205,521 of NC_054537.1, forward strand.
GATAATTTATCCATGTGGTTCATGCTCCTTGGAATAACTGATATTTCTGATAGAGGCAACAGAACATGTTATGTGAAATTTGGCATTATTTACCGCTGCATCGAAACCAGTAATTTCCCACACTGCTTGTTTTTTCATCATTTGATTTTCCCATGGTCTAATCTGGGTGCTCGAAAACTCAAGACTGTACAGTTCCCTCCTCTTATAGGCTCATTCCTGTATATATATATATTTTTTTTACAGTAAAGTGGTGGGTTGTTCTGAAAAAAAAAGACACATCTTATTTTACTCTTTTGTTTCTCTAGTCTGTCTTGCAAAATCATAAAATACAGTGGCAGCCTCAAGCTGTCACAGGCCCATCAAAACCATTTATCTCGCAAGTCATTTACCACTTGAAGCTAAAATGTTTCAGACACAGATGTTTTTAAATATCATGTTTTTAAAGAAGGCAAGTGATGAAAAAAGACTTAAACTCCTATCTTTTTGTTTATGTATCTGTACTGTTTTCATCAGTGTGAACTTTACACCTTCAACTTCCTGTTTTCCTGTGACAGCAGTGTTTTGTCATTGAGCACCAAGCCCAATACCTACATGCAAAAGCAGAGCCCATTACAATGCTTAAGGTTGTTCATGAGTTACTGCACGAAAAAAAAATAAAAAATAAAAAAAACTTTAAAAGAGAAAAGAAGAAAAAGGGGGACACTTTTTTACAGGCTACAGATAATTGGATTATTTGTACATTACTAATTCTATGGAACATTTCAGGTGTCTAAATCTATAGAAGTGATCTGCACTATATGTGGTAAGATGGAATGGGTTTAGCCTTGCAAGTATTTATGTTTGTCACTAGGCAACTAGTATCATTTTGTTTAGATACATTTAATTCTTTAGACCAGTCATAAGTGAAATTCCTGCTGGCCAAGACCTGCTCCATTCAAATTTCATTTAATATGCAGTTTCAGCAAACATATCCAAACTCATGTACGTCAACTGCTTCTCTGACAACTAGGTTGTGCAGCTGCACCCTTTGAAAGTGTAAAAAACAGCAAATTTGACAAGAAAAACACATCTTGCAGCACTTTGTAACAGATTCAGGGTTAGAAATGAACTTTTTGAGAAGGTGACCACTCAGACCACCAGTGAAGAAAATTATGGCCCTACATTTTCTAAGTGAACTTAAAAATAATCACAGTAAATCTGGCAAATAATACAATATGTGAACAAAATAATTGAAGCAGACAGATTGCTCTATTTTGACAAAATAATATCACACCTTTACACTGAATGACACTGTTTGCATCAGAAGTAATTGATGTTTATCATAGATTATTATATCAATTTTTATAAAAACTTTTTATAAAAATGTTATTTATAAACAGTACAGGAAACATAGTAACAACCACAAACCAGCTTGTGACTTTCTATTCCAATCTCACCATATCAGCAGCTTCACCATTCTTGATCATTGTCGTTGTGTTATACATATTAAACAAAATATTGTTCAGATAGCTTTCAAATCCCTGTTGCATAAGCACTACCATGACAGGGGGAAAACAAATCCATGAAAATAAGAGAATAAAACAAAGAAGTTTTACTAAGTAACAAAAATGACCCTAAGTTGATTCTATATTGATCTAAATTAGCACCATTTAAGACTATGGGCCTTGGTTAGGATGACTCTGATATAGTAATATTAAAATGGGAGGCAGTAAAAATCCAGGGATTCAGTAATACATTGCATTACATAAGATATTATAGGAATGTCAAATTACAGTACAGCTACTGTAACTGACCTTGTTCAACCATAAAAGGGAAAAAAAAACTAAACTAAACAGATTGCAGAGGTTCCTTTAATTATTTGTGATACAACAAAGGCCGGAAATCCATAGTAAAGCATTCTGTGTGCAAATAAAAGTTCGTAGCATGAAACAACAATGTCTGGTGGGGATGAGATCAAAGGCTACAGCCATCTGACTGAGCTGGCAAAATGGCTTCTTTCCCACAGTCAACATCCTGCCCTTTAATACAAGAGTCAGGCGAATGGGCAGAGCCTGAGCAAGTGGGTGTCTGTCTGTGTAATTCTCTGGGAACATGTTTAAACTAGTCTGTAGGTTCAGGCTGCATTATCTGTCAGTTAAGTATGGGAAGAACCAAGCACATTTGCTTGTATTCACAAAACCATGGTTCAGTACTAGGAGGCACTGGTTTTAAATTACAGGCTTACTGCTGTTAAAACACTGTAAACTGTAATCCTGTAAGTCTGACTGATATGGATGGGCCCGTGAAGGGTTATAGCAATAATCATCACCTTGGTATTGAATATCAAACAGGCAAGGGTGGAGGGTTGGGTTGCAACCTAAACAGTGTAATCTTGATTGTATTGTTTTTCCCCTGTAAAATGGGCAATTGAAACAAGAGCTTAAGCTGCTTAACTGGTTATTTCAGAGTTAAGTTGCAATCATTAAAAGATTAAGGTGGAAACTTATCTATAACTTTGTTCTGAGCAAAAGCAATAATATCCTGGAAATGATGGCTAATGGAATCCTTTCTTATATTTGCTTTTCTCACTGACATTCATTGTGTAGACAGGTGTCACA